>NW_026462010.1:0-81528 GCF_021730395.1 Mercenaria mercenaria | reverse complement strand
AATCCTTTTTCCAATTATTTGTCGTCTTGTCTGGTTATGCTCTAAAACAGAATTGCTTAACTTACACACTGCATTCAAACATTAGATATATTGACCTACTTTCCCGAAGGAAGAGCGTCCATATTATAGCGCAGCACAGTACAATTATAACGTTTTATGTGTTGATATTTTTATCCTTTATTGAAAGGAGACTGTGGATAAATAGTCGTATCAAATACACACAATAGCAGTGTGTTTAGTCTCAAAACGTCAAACCTAACATGTTTGCATAGAAACTTGATTTGAATAACATCTGTGATCCTCAATTATTTACACTCTTCAGTTTTGTATTGACCGTATTATTCGTTTACTGCCGTTTTTTTTTCATTAGTGGACGAACACCATCGAAATCCTTTTTCAAAATAAGAAAATCTACTAATCCTGGTTATCCTGGTTATCAATGTATCGTGAGCATTTTATTTCATTTTATCCTATGTTTACTCGATGGCGTGCTAATCATTCAAGGCTTTCGTGTAACGGTTGAAATAATAAAATGCTTTTATCGAATTTAAGGTGTTCAAACTTGAATTATGATTTTTGTACGCTGTTGCAGGATACCTCTATAGTATACGATAACGATTGAACTTGTCTATTCGATATTTACCAGAGTTAACGATCATTTGTCTATCCTACTAAGAGCATGTGAGATAAAACCTGTAATCACTTAGAAGTGTCCGGTTTATTCTATAAAATATGGGACTATATTGTTACCTGCAGTTTTCGTAAGAGCAATATTATTTGTGTACTATTAGCGTTAACTGTCAGTAGCCCATATCAAAGTATGCATGTTAGTTTGCATAGTTTCTGGCTGCCTGGCGGCCAGAAGTGGGCAGCCTAGCAGCTTGGCAAATGAATACAAACGTTAAAACTCAATAAAGCCTAAAATGAATATTGCTTAATATTGAAACATCTATGTTTAATTAGATACATAAAGTAGCATTTCTAATTACTCTGAAATTTCCTATCTAGCGGTTTGGCAGCCTAGCGACCTAACATCCTTGCGGCATGGCGGCCCTGCAGACTCGGGTATATGTATTTATTGTGAAAAAAAAAATTGAATATACGATAAATATAACGAAAACTATGAATCCAAACGTTACAACTCAAGGCAGCATAAATAGAATGTTGCATAACTTTGAAATTGTGCAACACTGCATTTGAGAGTAGACATACTACAAAGAATTGAGATACAGTCATGTTTGTGGTTAACCTAAATGTTTGTGGGAAAATTCCTATCCAGCGGCTAACAGCCTAGCTGCCCAGCGGCCTAACGACCTGACAACCCAGTGGCCTCACGGCCTGGGGGCATAGAGACCTATCCGCCCGACAGACCTATGCATTTATTATAAAAGAATGATTTGCAATGTAAAATAAATATAAAGAATCATATGAATACACACTTTAAAACTCAAGAAAGCATAAAAGGAATGCTGATTAACTTTAAAAATATGCAACACAGCCTTTGAGAGTACACATTGAGAGACAGTCATGTTTGTGATTAATCTGCGTTTAAAGAGAATTCCTATAGTTTTTTTCCTTTCATAGAATTTTTTTTAATTCACATATATGATAGGAAAATTTGTGCTGAAAACAATGAACAAATAAAAACAATAGGTCACCAGGCTTGTTTTTGTGAAAAATTGTTTTAAACACACCCACGCTGAAACTGCCAGCGATTTTTCAACATTTTCATAATTTTCTGCTTTTTTATAAATACCAACCAAAATATACATCAAGGCAGCACAATACGGTTTTTTTCTTTTTACAGATTTTATTATATACTTACTTGATATCATAGTCATATTAGTAATACTCTATCCTTACAATAATGGGTACAAATGAAAAAAATATTGTTTCATATTTACTTTTGTGAACTTTTTTCAATGAAAAATACCCATAGTGAAGAATATTTTTATAAATTTTGAAAAAAATTCTTTCATAGAATTCTTTCTTTTTCTTCTTGTGTATAGATAATTGTATTGTGAGCATAAAAATGGCTAAAAATGTATGGGTCACCAGGCTAAATTTTATGTTAAGACCGCTAGAATACAACACCTGTTCGGACGGAAATGGCGCGAACCTGGCCAAATTGATTACATGTATGTCTGCTAAAATTTAAAAAAAAAGTTTTAAAGATTCTTAATTATTTTTATAATTGAATACTAAATAATCTGAAAGGTGATATTGTCTTATCAGTACTAAGTCAGTTATCTTACATTATATGAACAACACTGTCTTTCTACTAAAATGCGATGTGAAAACACAACCACAAAAATAGCAAGATACCTGTCAGGCATGATACTTGTCAATACAACATAAACCAGTATCAACATTTGATTACTGATATAACTTATCAAAAATGTTATTTCATTCAAAATTCCTCATATTTAAGATTGTCTGTAACATGTTTCAACAAATGTTGACTTCAGTTCAGTTTTCCATAGAAAGTGTCGGCTGCGCATAAAGATGCGCATAAAAAAACTATAGGAATTCCCTGTAAAGAAATAAACAAAAAACATTTTAATTTAAGCCGAAAATTTCCTATCCAGCGGACTAGCGGTCGAACGGCCTAGTGGCCTAGCGGCCCGAAAAACTCATGTATTTATTATAAAAGAACAATTTGGAATATACGATACAAAAAAAAAACACTGTATAAATACAAACGATAAAATTCAATAAAGGCATAAAAAGAATAGTGCTTAAAATTGAAAAAAACAATGCAATGCAGCTTTTGATAATAAACGTACTACAAAGAAATTAAGAAACAGACATTTTGTGGTTAATCTATATTCCATGAAATATATTGTGTACACAGAACAACATTTTAAATTACTCTGACATTTCTTATCCAGCGGACTGGCGGCGTAGCATAATCATTAATAATCATAATACGCTCATCTTATCAACTTTAAATTTTTAATATTTAGTTGTAGCTTGTATCCACTAAGTCGATATTCTGCTAGGAACATTTTACTAATGATTTCAAACACGTTTGTCTTACTTCAGTTTAGACCGCTGCGCCGCTAGAAATTTTCAAGCAGAATAGAAAAATCATTGTCAAAAATCATTTTATTGATCGTTAAATATGAAGTTCTAATTTGAATCCAAAAAGTATGTGTTTGATATTTATATTATGTCAAATCAGTAATTGGACACATATGAGTGTAGGTGTTTATATTTCTCTTTTATTATTGCATGCAAATAATTATTTTCATGTTACATTTGTTCGATGATAAAAATAAGATGTATTTGATTATTGCACAGACTTTGTTTTTAACTATATATATGTTCAATAATCGAAGGCATATTTGATACATTAATGTATATATGCGTTCAATAACTTCTAAATGTGTGTCCAATAATCGAAAACTTATATAATGCATGATATTATATGTGTACGATAATCAAAGACATATTTGATACATACTGCTGCATGTGTTCGATAATTAAAGACATATTTAGTACATACTACTCAATTTGTTTTCAAAAGTCGAAAACCTATTTAATACATACTGCTATATGTGTTCAATAATAGAAGACATATGTAAAACATACCGCTATATGTGTTCGACAGACAACAAGACGGATGAATAATGTCAAACTAGAAGTGGTTTTGACACAAAACCCATGTCACCCCCTCTATCTCATCTCCTTCTCTACACCCGATTCCCCAACATAAAAATATTTTTTAAAGAAAATATAAATATACGTATGCTCAATTATTAAATTCATCCAAAGTGTTTTGGAGAGATAGTATGGAACATGCTTTTAAGCATTTAATTAAGTTTTCTAATTCCGTGAAAAAATCATCTTAGCGGAATCTGTCATCAATATCCACATCTAGACTAGACAGGGTAAAGATCATTTCTGTAAAGTTTCGTCAACATCCGGCCGAGGGTTTTAGAGATTTCCTCCAGACAAAATTTCAATACTTAAAATATCAAAGAGCCATAAATCAATGTAAAATAAGCCGAGTAGAACGTGTCGATGATTTGCATAACTAGGCTTGGTGAGGATCATTCCTGTAAAGTTTCATCAAAATCCAGTCAAAGGTTTCGGAGATTTAGTCGGGACAATATTTATGGACTGACAGACAGACGGCAAGGACAAAAACATTGTATCTCCCCCAGGTTAAGTAAGGTAATGATACCTAATATGAGCTAAGAAGGGAAGAGTAAATGAAGTTGTACGTACGGAATGATTGCTTTAATCTCCAGTGGGGAGAACTTCCGGACCATTTAAGTATACAATTACAATTAGAGGAAGTTCTAATTAATACTGTGACTTCCAGATGGAAAGATGCAGAAGACCAACATGATGCCAAAGTATATGCCATACGATGGCTTGTAACCAACAAAAGCAAAACAGATGTCCAACCAAATGCCTAAGCCAGTACAAGTATGGCAAGCCTCACTTTGGCAGTCCAGTATGGAGGACTATTTGTGGTGAACTTGCCGCTGTTTTCACCAATGTTTCGGCTATATCGGTGGTCAACTAGCCAATGCGCACCGTTCTTGAGCATGCTAAGACAACCTAAGCGGTTAATCAGTTAATCAGTACTGGGTGTGTTCACTCCCACTAGTAACTGACAACTTCTCTACATGCTAGAGACAAAGGTAGAGTGGGAATGGCCGTAGAAAGAATTTCATAGCCAACCACGATGGAAATGGTGTTTTCCACCTTTTGAATCAAACCATGTTTACTACGGTGAATGCGTATACGCGTAAAAGGTTGACCAATCAAAATCGAATATATTTGTGCAATTTATCGAATGTTGCCGGCGAGACATGAGAAACGTTAGACCTATGAATTACATAAGACTATATGTTATGCGCATGCGCACAGGATGTTTTCATCAATATCGAGCATGGCCGTGAAATATGTGTGACTGAGCAGATTACAGCAGATATTTCTGCTTTTGTCATCCTTTTACACTCAAACTTTGCCCAAGTTTGTTTTAGTTATTTAGAAGGCCTAGATCTACATCTGTTGATAAATTGATAGTAAAGTCAGATAATATATTTCAATTATAAAATGAGAACAATTATATAAGCTTTCAAAAGTACCTTAGAATTAGACTATTATTCAATTATGAAAACGAAAGTAGAAATGTTGTTGACATGAAACCCAATGCCATACTGTACAGACAACTGCAGTTAGTATGCTCCGTTTTACAGTTTTATCTCAATGCGCTGATCATTCTTCGGTAACAATTATCCGCTATTTACTGAGATATTGCTGAATAACACTGTAATCGATATGAATGATTTTTCAAAAAGAGCGTACGTTTAGTATTGCCAGAACGAATTTCATGGAAAAAAAGATATTAATTTTGAACATTCATAAAACAATTACATATATTTATGTGAATTTAATCTGAATATATAAGATTAATGGTTTATATATTTATAAAAATTGACGAGGTCTTGTGCACAGGTGATGGTTCGTTAGCCAATGTCTTCAATGAACTTCATGGGAAGCTTCACTACCAAAAAGAGCTGTGCATAATACCAGTTCAAAGAAAACCCTTTATATAAAGATTTTTTTTTTAAATTGAAGAGATTGTTAAGTTTAAAGAAATTTCTTTCTTTAAATCTGAAGATTTTCTTCTATTTTTTAAAAAAAGTGTTAAATGAGGAAATTGCACATGTTTTTTGTGTAAGGCTGTATTTGTACATGTAAATGAAACACAATGTTAATATTTTGAACCAGAACATTGTCACAAAATTTCAGAGTCAAAGCAAAGTCATGCTGCCTTAACAAAGTACAATGTCATCATTTTCATTAAATACCCTTTAACACGTTTAACTGATATTTAAAGGTGGCGATTTTTAAAATACCATTTTTTCCCCAAATATTTATAATAATCAATTAATACAAAATCAAGAAATAATAAATATAACTATTGTTAGATAAAAAGTTTAAGCAGATTCTTGTTCGATCAAACAAACAAACCATCGCAAAAATATTTCTGTGATACGTGTTTGCAAGAATTTGGTAGACAAGATCTATTAACAAACCACAAACAAGATTGTTAGGGTATAAACGAAAGCGCAGTAAAAATAGAAATTCCACCAAAGAACAAGGACATTATCTAATACACAAATCATCATAAACAAATACCAGTCCCATACCTATTCTATGCCGATTTCGAAAGCGTATTAAAACCATATTATACACCAATTGGAAACAATACAACAGCAAAAACAAAACATCAACCCTGTAAATTCGGATATATTGTTGTAAAATATGATGGAGTTACACCAAACCCTGTTAATTACAGAGGCGAAGACGCAATAGAAACGTGTTTACATTCTCCTAAATTTGAGGTTTACAAGATGAACACAGGGTATTTTCCAACCCGTTACCAATATGTATGGCAAAAGACGATAAGAAAAATTATAAACAATCAAAACAATGTTGGATATGTGAAAAGGAGTACAAGACATAAAAGTAAGAGGTTATTGCCATATTACAGGTAAAGTCCGCGGCGCAGCTCACAATTGTTGTAATTTAAAACTAATATTGTGACCATATTTAACACCAATTCCTTTAATGTTCCATAATGTCAAAGGTTATGATCGCCAACTTTTCTGGTAAAATCAGTTGTTTAGCACATAATACAAAGAAGTATGTATCATTTAATCTAGATCAGTTAAAATTCTTCAGTTTCAGACACTTTCAAATTTATGTATTCATGTTTGGAAATCAGAATTTAAAATAACAAATAAAGTATATACGAACGAAATCACTAAAATAGTTCGAAACCATCTGGGCGGATCAGAAAACAGAAGAAACATATCTCTCACAGCACAAATAAATAAAACAAAATAAGAATATTTAATAATTTAATAAAGAAAATAAAGCACACAATATCAAATGATACCATGTTCGATATTGATATGATAAATTCAGCGCCGTCATTATTGTTCCGGCATTGTCATAATCTATTGCTTTGGATTATCACGTGAAAAGCAGCAAAGAATCGTTAGTAAAATACACTAAAAAAACAATATGCATGTGACAGGAAAGGCCGTACCGGCGACAGTAACTATCAGAACAAATCAACACCCTTTACAATATTTACAAATTTATTTACAAAAGATGATTATTAACAATGAATAGATATGAAAAGAAAAAAAACTGATTATAAGAAAGAAAAAAAAAAGAAAGTTCAGTATCTCTAGATACAAAAGTTCTTATAGTCCATTCTAATCTGACGTGACACAGGTCTTTAATGTAATTGTGAACTTTAAGTAGCACAAACAAAACATAGCTTCTAAATTCAAAATACAGTCCCTTTAAACCGTGAATACGTTGATTCCGTGTTGGCTCCCTATGGTGGTAGGTGATTGCATCCCTGAGCTGACTTCAGAGGATAACAAAAATCATCGTCTTTGCGGTTTACGGCACAACCATGGGACGAAAGCTCTGCGCTGGGAATATCACATCCAGGCGAGTGAAGACAAGTGAACCTCGGGCATTGTACTTCCGGGTTATGACATCACCAGGTAAAATCGTCTGGCGGAAGAAGCTAAAATATATAACATATGGTAAGCACCATAGCAAAACAAATAAGTCAGGGCATAAAACTACTCCTTTGGGTACACCATACCTCCGTAGGCTCCCATAAATAATACGTGCTACTTATACAAAACATATGTGCTACTAAGTTCATACGTCACATGATTAAAATACGTCACTTATTACTTCCATTATTACAAAGATTACTTACTTAAAGATTAAAGTTAAAGTATGAAAAAGATATGAAAAGTATATGATGAAACATTATAGATACGGACATGATAAACTGCAGCTATTATTTACAACTACAAATTAACAAAATTCAATATAAATCAAACGTTATATCATAGTTGGCATCCATATAATATCAAATGCCATACACTACAACGGACATTAATTGGATGTGCTATAGACTGGCACACAATTACAAATTACAATAATATATTACATACATGGTACTCGACTTGCCATATAGATTTATACATAACAATACAATGCAGTAATGGCGTTCCATAATTAACAAAAATGTTTGACATAAGTTTTTGAAACAAAGTACTTTATAAATATCATGTTACAAATTTCAGTACAAATTTTACATCTTGTATAAATGAAACATTTTAGATTCCTCTTTCGAAATAATTTACAAAAGTCTGAAAAATTTAATAAATCATCCTGACATACCGAAACTAGCTAAAATCATATGCCGAAAAGTAAATGTTACAGAATTCTGTAGAATGCACAAAAATTTACCAAATAAAAATCGTAATGCAAAAATCATACAAAAATCTAACAAATAAATTTCTTACCTCGATCGAGCATAAATTTCTAGCAAGAAAATAATTCAGACATAGATTCGTCTATAAAGTCGTAAGGTGGTGTGCGCAAAGCATATCTAGTCCAGTCTATTTAAAGGATAATGTCCCGCCAAATACTAAATTTCATAGGATTCACGGCTAAGCCGTGGACTCTTACTATTTCTATTTTCACGGGATTCACGATATAGCCGGGGAATATAACTACTTTGGCGCGAATTTAAATTGACAATTTGAGGCCCATTATAGTGGTTTTGGGGATAAAAACATAAATTACTGAAGTTTATAAAATATCAACTTTCTTATTACTGAACAGAATTTAATGAAATTTACATGGAAATTTAAGTTATGAAATACAGAAAAACATGAGAGGTATTTCATGCGTGAAATCTGACATTTACCTCAATAACTCAAAAATTTACAAAAAGATGATGCAATACCTGCATTTACACTACATATAAAATAAGGCCCGTATGTCAATTTGTGACAATGCACACTAGAGAAAACAAAGAAGAAGATGATATCAGTATTGTACGTTAAACAGTAAACTCCCAAAGACGTCGACCCTGTTTGGAATAATTATTTTTGCAAAGAAATGAATGAAATAATCAAATCTGTATGTATTCTTAATCCAGAACTAAAAGAAATTGCCACAAAAACAAAGATATGGAATATAGAAGGATCCATAACAGGGCATCTCTCATTTCAATTGGAAAACAAAGCTTTGATGACAGCGGACGGTTATTTTAACATCGATTGACTTGAAGTAGCAGCGCTTACATTCGACGGTCTTATTATGTACAAGCAAAACTCAGATCATAGAAAATAACCCCTTTTTCGGGTAATAAAATTGTCCAATCTGTGTTTCCAGGGTCAAATATTATGTTTGTAGTTAAAAAATATGAAAGAAAATTATGTTATTGATGTTGCTAAAGAGATAAAAAACGAATGTAGATTTGCTGTTACAAAAAGGTGTTTATCCATATGAGTATATTGATGGTTTTAACCGCTTTGGCGACACACAATTATTTTCATTATAGCGGTTTTATAGTGAACTAATTAACGAAGATATTTCAGTAAAGTAACGGCGAGCAGTTTAACTAACCTGTGTTCTTGGATTCTGTACCAGTAAAAACCAGTTCTCTGCCAATAACTGCCAACTTCCCCACATGAATAAGAGATGAAGGTGATTTTAGACAATTATTTTTATCAAATCGTCAGAGAGAAAATACGCCTCGCCCGGGGATTGATCTCATGACCCCTCGAGCCGTAGAACTTAGCTCCCCTTATTGAGCTTAGCAGACACATTGCATAAAACGTACAAAAGTATAATTGAACATGCTATTAAATTGAAAAAGGAACACGTAACGAACTTCACATGTATTCATGCATAGATGCTATGACACCACCTGCTGGTATTTGTATGAATACTGGCACTGACCTTCAGATCTTGGCTAAAGTCATCTTTTTTCAAAATTGAAGTCTGGTATATTATGAACATTAGAACATGATTATATGTTTTTAAACTGTCTTAAAAAGGTCTAATTAAGAACATAAAAACATGCCCAATTACTAAAACGAACACAGGTCGCCGCGGAAATAAAACAAAAAGCCTGCGGTCTTGACAAAAAGACCACAGTGGAATAAGTACATAACGATCGTTTAATATGAAGTTTTATATTTTAAGGCAGTGTGCCTCCGGTACCACGATAGAAACGCTTATCAATTTTGAATGGAAAAAATAGTAAAAGCAACTAATTCTTCTCTGTTTCCATAACATAATATTTCAGTAACTTAACTTTCCTCGTAAGAAATACATCAATAATTTTCTGACATCTAAGATTTATGTTTTTGTTTGTTGTCGTACAATTTGGAGTTCAATATGGTATAGCGGGTTAATTCTGCGGGTTTTTATTTCTGCTAAATTTGCGGATCGAGGCTGTCACGCAGAAAAAAGAAATCCGTAGATGTAAACTATCAGCAGAAATTTTTGACGCAGAAATAAAGTTTGATATTCCGCTTATATAATGACCAATTATCTTTATCTTAGGAGTGTTTTGTCTGCTGTCCAGTTATTCACACCGTATCGATTGTGGTTGATTGTTTTTGTTATTATAATAATGTATTGTCCACTAATGAATGGTTACCGCTCAGGGCGTTTAATCATTACTAGTGTATACATGTATATCACAAAACACGATAAGTTTATATAAAGTTTGGAAAACACTTTTTGAATTTGGAATTATTAAAATATGCATCTTACGATACTTTAAAAAGAAAGACCTTTTTCCCGATGGGGATGGGGCCATTTCAGAGCTGCTGGGGACAGGAGTTCTGGAAGAATTTAATAGCGAGATGCGAAACATAACTTGTAAGTTTTACACTTTATTTTATCATCAGTACTTTTTAAATACATTTCATTCTTTGTATATTTCAATTAGCATAACACTTTTCATGAGAATGTAACTATCACATATGCCAAACGATATTATGTTATAATGCTAGGTTCGAGAAAATACAAAAAAAAAAAAAAAATAAAAATAAATAACAATCATACATGTAAATATTGAAAATCGGTATTTACTTCTTGTTTATGCAATCAGCAAAAATTAGTTCCTGCTTTTCTCGAAGGTCGCAAAAATAAAAACCGCAGAAATAAGCTAGGCCCATTTTAGGACAAAACCGCAGAATTCTTTTGCCCGCAGAATTAACCCGCTATACGGTACCTTTTAATTACATAGAATAACTTTGAGTAAACAATCGATACAGATAGGCTCTATGTCAGAAGGTAATAAATGACTCCTCTTCTATTTTCTATATAACAATAATATATCGAGGGGTGAATGCGAAAGAAGACTAAGTGACATTTTTTCAGAAAATCACTTTTTTGTATAAAACAATTCAAAACATGTGTACACGTCTTCTGTTAAAAGATCTTGCAAATTTATTATTGATTTTTTGAACTTATGGCAGAAATGCTCAAAAAGTCTAAGTGAATTAAGAAAAATTGTAAATGCGAGAAAGGTCCAAGTGCTACCTTTTTCTCATTTAGTTAAGAAAGTGGTTTAGGATGGTCTAAGTGCTAGTTTATAAGAATTATTAATTTTTTACTTACTAAACTAGTTTTTGAGTGTGATAATGTTAAAAATGATACCAGTCTTACGGTAATGATTTTTTTTTTTGCAAATAAACATGTATTTATTCATTTAAACCTTTTTCGCATTTAAAGATTATACAACAGATGAATGCGAAAAAAGGTCTATGTGCATAATAAATAGTTATATTATAATTAAAAACTGATAATTGTGAGAGCTAAATGGTTTGTCTAAAAGACACTGTTAATAATACAGTAGGTTGTAATTATTTATGACAAGAAACGTTTACAGATTTACAAACATTCCCTACCTAAAGAATGTTTGCATGAAACATTATAGTATGATCTTTTTCTTAAAAGATACAATAAAAGGCATACATCGTGACTTTGGAACATGATGCGGGTAAGAGTGAGATTAGGTGCACCATAAACCGGTTTAAACTCCCCAGTGGTGGTTTTGCCACTGACCGTTCCAAGGCGGTGCCCCACTGTGTTCCTGTGTTTGTTTGTTTTGTCCTTTTTTGTTCATTTTTGTGATTGGTTTGCGAGAGTTGTTCGTGTGTGTCTTTGGGGAGGCTGCGTTTTTTGAACGTGGATTTCCCTGTTGGATATTCTTCCTTTGTTTTTTTTTTAACACACTTTTCAAGTTATAAGACGCTACTGACCATTTAAACTTTTCTCAAAAGCTTGCACAGGTCATTAATACACATATCACCACTATTATAGCACTCTGTGTATTCTTATTAGAAAAAGAAATTATTAATGTGAATTTTTATATTAAGAATATAATTAATGTCAATATGAGCAGATGTTATAATATCAATAATCCTTTAACACTGGAAAATTATGATGTGCTTGAATACACTATCAATAATTAAGCAATACCTCTGTAACAGCTCAGTTTTCCCGCAGTTGGCTCCCACACTTCCCCTACCCCCTGAATATGAAGAAAAGGGAAAAATGTTCTTCTTTGTTTTTTTTCCCAGTTGGACCAGCTAACATTTTGCACTCTGAAATTGGGAAAACTTCTAAGTTTCCATCCCACCCCAGCCTTTTTTGTCAGAATTTCAAACAATATGATCTGAAGTTTAATATAACTTCTCAAATAAATTTTGACTATAATATTTGTTTTATATGTGAGGAAAATGACTTTACAAATATATTTTATTAGTCCCAACGGAGGAGTCTATAGGAATGCCCTTTGTCTGTCTGTCCATCTGTCTATCTGTCGGAAAGTATTCAAACTAGGTTCATAAAACTTGGTATGTGTATAAAGGGCAATATGAAGATAATGTATGTACATGACTTATGCTTGTAGGTCAAAGGTCAATGTCACTATTGAAGGTCAAGTACAAATTATTTCTCCTCTCATTTTATATGCATTAATGGATTATTTTAGTGGTACACACAAACGTTCCCTATGATGAGACAATGTGTCAACACATGATCTATGCTTGCCGATTGAAGGTCAAGGTCACTGTTTAAGGTCAAGTCAATTTTGTTCTGCCCCATAACTTTTAATTGCATTGTAGCTTTTTTTTACTACACAGAAAAATGTTCCCCATGATTAGACTATGTGTCGCGCACATGACCCATGGTTTTTGGTCGAAAGTAAAGTCACTATAGAACGTCAAGTAAACATTTGTTTCTGCACCATAACTTTTATGTTTGTGACAGGAATGGCCGTACCGGCGACAGTAACCATCAGAACAAATCAACACCCTTTACAATATTTACAAATTTATTTACAAAAGATGATTATTAACAATGAATAGATATGAAAAGAAAAAAAAAACTGATTATCAGAAAGAAAAAAAAAAGTTCAGTATCTCTAGATACAAAAGTTCTTATACGTCCATTCTAATCTGACGTGACACAGGTCTTTAATGTAATTGTGAACTTTAAGTAGCACAAACAAAACAGATTTCTAAATTCAGTCCCTTTAAACCGTGAATACGTTGATTCCGTGTTGGCTCCCTATGGTGGTAGGTGATTGCATCCCTGAGCTGACTTCAGAGGATAACAAAAATCATCGTCTTTGGGGTTTACGGCACAACCATGGGACGAAAGCTCTGCGCTGGAATATCACATCCAGGCGAGTGAAGACAAGTGAACCTCGGCATTGTACTTCCGGGTTATGACATCACCAGGAAAAATCGTCTGGCGGAAGAAGCTAAAATATATAACATATGGTAAGCACCATAGCAAAACAAAAAATCAGGCATAAAACTGCTCCTTTGGGTACACCATACCTCCGTAGGCTCCCATAAATAATACGTGCTACTTATACAAAATATATGTGCTACTAAGTTCAAACGTCACATGATTAAAATACGTCACTTATTACTTCCATTATTACAAAAAATTACTTACTTAAAAGACTAAAGTTAAAGTATGAAAAAGATATGAAAAGTATATGATGAAACATTATAGATACGGACATGATAAACTGCAGCCATTATTTACAACTACAAATTAACAAAATTCAATGTAAATCAAACGTTATATGATAGTTGGCATCCATATAATATCTAATGCCATACACTACAACGGACATTTATTAGATGTGCTATAGACTGGCACACAATTACAAATTACAATAATATATTACAAACATGGCACTAGACTTGCCATATAGATTTATACATAACAATACAATGCAGTAATGGCATTCCATAATAACGAAATGTTTGACATAAGTTTTTGAAACAGTGCTTTACAATTATCATGTTACAAATTTCAGTACAAATTTTACATCTTATATAAATGAAACATTTTAGATTCCTCTTTCCAAATAATTTACAAAAGTCTGAAAAATTTAATAAATCATCCTGACATCCCGGGAAACTAGCTAAAATCATATGCCGAAAAGTTATGTACAAAATTCTGTAGAATGAACAAAAATTTACCAAATAAAAATCGTAATGCAAAAATCATACAAAAATCTAACAAATAAATTTCTTACCTCGATCGAGCATAAATTTCTAGCAAGAAAATAATTCAGACATAGATTCGTCTATAAAGTCGTAAGGTGGTGTGCGAAAGGCAAATCTAGTCCAGTCTATTTAAAGGATAATGTCCCCCAAATACTAAATTTCATGGGATTCAGGGCTAAGCCGTGACTCTTACTATTTCTATTTTCACGGGATTCACGATATAGCCGGGGAATCTAACTACTTTGGCGCGGATATTAATTGACAATTTGAGGCCCATTATAGTGGTTTTGGGGATAAAAACAAAATTACTGAAGTTTATAAAATATCAACTTTCTTATTACTGAACAGAATTTAATGAAATTTACATGGAAATTTAAGTTATGAAATACAGAAAAACATGAGAGGTATTTCATGCGTGAAATCTGACATTTACCACAATAACTCAAAAATTTACAAAAAGATGATGCAATACCTGCATTTACACTACAGATAAAATAAGGCCCGTATGTCAATTTGTGACACACGTCCCCCCTTAAAAAGAAAATTTATAATTTTCTTAAATGAAAACAAAATGACATACTGAAAATAGCAAACACAACAACAAAAAAAAACAAACACACTGTCACTATCTGTACACCATATAATATAGCCACCTGTCTACACTCTACTTAAATAATCTGCACCTACATTTTCTCTACCAGGAATTGCTCTGATACTGATCCTATATGGCTGCAATGCCAATGCCCATCTCATCAGCCTGGAATTGCTAAGTTTCGCTTTATTCAAATAAGTGAGCGGCTGATGATCTGTCTCTAATACAAAGTCTTTACCGAACAGATACCGGTGAAACTTAGCTACTGCCCATACTATCGCTAAACACTCCTTCTCTATCACTGAGTACTTTTGCTCCCTGGGTAGCAATTTTCTACTAGCATACGCTACAGGTAATTTCTCTCCATCACTTTCCTGAAGCAATACTGAGCCTAAGCCTACATCTGAAGCATCTACTCTCAATAAAAAAAGTCTGATCTAAATCTGGCAACTTCAAAATAGGCGGACCCATTAAGCTAGCCTTCAAAGTCTGGAAAGCCTTTTCTTGATTTTCCCACCCCACTCTACAAGATTTGGCTGACCCTTTTTCGTCAAATCTGTGAGCGGAACTGCAATGGCGGCAAAATTTGGGATAAACTTTCTGTAAAATCCAACTACACCTAAGAATGAACGTATTGCCTTCTTGGTTTTCGGTCTCTCGGCATCCTGTATAGCCTGTACTTTATTTGGAACTGGTTCAAGGGTCTGGACATCTCCTATCATGTGCCCTAAACATTCTAACTTCTGAAAACCTATAAAACACTTAGTCGGTTTTGCTGTTAACTTAGCCTCTCTTAGTCTGGTTAACAACTCAGAAAGAGCTATTACATGTTCTGGCCATGTGATTGTATACACCAGGATATCATCTATGAAGCTGTCCGAGTGCCCTAGGTCCTTCAAAACCTTCCGCATCAGTCTACAAAACGTTGCAGGTGCGTTAACTAATCCAAAGGGCATCTTACGGAACTGGAACAAACCTTTTGGGGTTTCAAAAGCAGTCATTGGTTTAGCCTTTTCAGACAAAGGAACCTGCCAGTAACCTTTGCTCAAGTCTAGTTTAGAAAATATCTATACTTAGATAGCTTTGAAAACATCTCCTCCATGTTTGCATAGTTCAGCATCGAAAACCGTCAGTTTGTTGACCTGACGAAAATCTATACAGACCTTATACTGTTATCTTTTTCCTTATGAGGACGATAGGGGAGGAAAATGGAGCTTTTTGATGGTTCGATTACTCCCAACTCCAACATTTTATCTACTTCCTCTTTCACTACTGGCTGCGAATGAAAAGGAATAGGATAACCCTTTACTCTTATCGGATCTGTAGTTGACAACTGAATATCATGTTCAACTAAGTTAGTATTTCCAGGAATATCTGTCAGTACATCTGAGAAATTTTCTAACAAGTCTACTACTTCCTGCTTACATTCTACTGGTAACTCCGGATTTATCTCTACATCTTTGTACGTTTCTGTACCCTGCTTTATAGGACACAAAACTATATCCTTTTCTACTCTACTCGAAAACTCATCACTACTTTCATTCGGATCTAATCTATCATAATCTCTCTGATCCTCCTCTACAATAGCTGCTCCAACCTTACTTAATATACCCTTATCTGGTATAGACTTACTATCATCCTTCCTTTCACAGTACTGTTTTAGCATGTTTGCATGAAACGTTTTCAACTTTCCGTCTACATCTATCCTGTAATCTAGTCTATTTACTACCTCTACTACTACGTAAGGACCCTTCCAATGTAACAACAACTTATTATGTTTCGTAGGTAACAATACAAGTACCTTACTACCTGCCTTAAACCTCCTATCTCTAGCCTTCCTATTGTAATACTTCTTGTATCTAGCACTACTTTTGCTAACTGTTGCTGAGCTATCTTACACGTATCCTCCAACTTTTCTTGCAATCCATAACATACTGGTAAGTGGTTTTAACCTCATCATTCTCCGTCTTACCAGCCCATAACTCTCTTAGCACAGTTATCGGTCCACGGATTGTTCTACCATAAAGTAACTAAAAGGGGAGAAAATCCCAAACTTTCTTGCGGAACTTCACGATAAGCAAACAACATAGCATTCAATACCTATCCCAATCTCTAGGTCTCTCACTACACATACGCTTCAACATTTGCTTCAAACTACCTTTAAAAAACTTCTCTACTAAACCGTTACACATGGGGTGATACGGTGTTGTAGTTAACTGCCTTAATGACAATAACCTACTAACTTCTGCCATAAGTTCTGACGTAAACTGCGATCCACAATCGATAAGCATTTCCTCTGGCACTCCTAATCTACTATACATATCTACTAATGCTCTGCTACTCTCTCAGTTTCAATACTAGGTAGTGCTATAGCTTCTGGATATCTAGTAGCATAATCTACCATAGTCAAAATGTACCTGTTTTTCCTATCAGTCATAGGTTCGATGGGACCAACGATATCGACAGCAACTCTCTTAAACGGAGTATCAATCAAAGGCATTTTTCCTAACGGAACTTTACTTACTCAAACCCTTAGCTATAGTACGTTGACAAATACTACATGACTGACAGTACCTCCTAACCTCTGCCATTACTCCTGGCCATAAAATTCGCCTAATACCCTATCACTATTTTTTCTTATACCAAATGGCCTGACAGTAACGAATCATGTGCAACTTTCATCACAGTTTCTCTAAGACATTTAGGTACAATCAACTGTACTACTTTTGTCTAAATTCGGGGCGGTAAAACTCTCTATATAACAATCTATTCCTTATCTCAAACCTAACTGAACCTTTACCTCTACACTGCTTAATCGTACCTTCCTCAGCCTTCTTTCTACACAAATCTAAAGTGCTATCTTTCTGTTGCTTTTCTAAGAATTCCTCTCTAGATACATCTAAAATCTGAGACGGAACTTTAAGCTTACTTGCTCTTAACTTTGGCTTGCGCCCTAGTTTCTACTGCTGACGCTAAACTACTAAACTGAGGTTCTACAGCTCCCTCTACATTACCAATTATAACATCATTGGTAGGATTATCTACAACCAACGCCTCTACTGTACCCTTGAAATACGGACAATCAATATCTATTCTAGCTACATCTAGCCTATGTTCACTCCCATCTATGTACTTACATCTACGTGTTTTCTCTAAAAACTGACTTGCTTCTACTAAGTTCCGTTTCACTATCACACATGTACAGCCTGTATCTCGCATAGCGATTACATCCCTACCATTACAAGTACCGGGTTTTGTAGGACATGTACTTACACTAAGCATACCTAACTCCTCTACATCACTTAGTTCTATAATACTATTTCCACTCTCTGACCTACTTGACTTACTCCTATCTCTATCTCTATTTCTTCCTCTACCTCTACTCCTAGATCGGTCACGGCCTCTACCTCTATTTCTATTTTCCTTACTATTTCTATTCTCCCCTTTACTACTTTACTGTTCCTGCTCTACTTCTAACTCTGCTGCTGCATTAGCACTATTACCGTACTTTCCGCTCCTACAGTAATATGAGCTATGCCCTATACGACCACAATTAGTACACTTCAGTACACCAAAGGGTCGATAACCTCTACCTCTATTAGCAACATTGCTACTACCTCTATTACTAGTGCCTACATTACGACTAATAGGATACTGTCTCTGAGGTGTTTCATATGGTTTATAGCTCCGGTCCTTATTGGTTCGATTCACGACATACTTGGGACCTCCACGAGTCTTTGCAAACAAATCTGCATCTTCTGCTACATCCTTAGCTTTAACTAACTTCTTACTACTCAAATTCTGGTATAGTTCTCTATTACATACATCTAAAAATTGGTCCCTAAGTATAAAATCTAATAATCCTTCGTACGTTTTCTCTACCTTACTCAGTCTAAGCCAACCATCTAAATATCTACTTATTCTGGCTAGAAACATCACAAAGGTCTCATTATCCCGAGGCCTTTCAGTTCTAAACTTTTTCTTATAGCCATCGTCAGTGAGTTCGAACTGACGTAGCAAAGCGGCTTTCAGTTTATCATAATCCTTCCTATCTTCCAACGGAAGCCTATCAAAAACCTCTCTTGCCGTACCCTTTAGAAGGAACGGTAAGTTAAGTGACCATATTCTTTATCCCAATCCTGCGCAACAGCGTACGTTTCGTACACATTCAAGTACGCATCCATAGAATCAATTTTCTCATCAAAGGGAGACATCTTAACCTTTACCTTTTTCTTACTCCCTCTTTCTAAGTCTGTCTTAAACTTATGCTCTGTTTCTAATTTCCTACTTTCTGCTTCCTCCTTCTCTGTTTCTAACTTCCTAGCTAACATTAACTTCTCCTTTCCATTTCTAATTTATCCTTTTCTAACTGTACACCTAACTTAAGTTCAAATTCCATCTTTTCCTTCTGCAACCTAGATTCTAACTCTAATTTTTCCTTCTCTGCCTCTAATCTTTCTCTCTCTCTTTCTCTCTCTGCTTCTACTCTTAATCTTTCTGCTTCTAAACTACTTTGTTTTTCATATTCTATCTTTTCCTTCTGTAACCTAGCTTCTAATTCTAATCTTTCCTTCTCTGCTTCTAAACTACTTTGTCGTTCATATTCTATCTTTTCTTTCTGCAATCTAGCTTCTAACTCTAATCTATCTTTCTCTGCTTCTAACCTATCTTTCTCTGCCTCTGCTCTTAATTTCTCTGCCTCTAATCTATCTTTCTCTGCCTCTAATCTACTATGTCCTTTCCTCACGTTCCCTACCTGCTCTTCCTTAACAAAGTTACGTAACTCTCTCCTTCATAACCTAACTCCTTTCCTACCTTCGTCAACTCACTACACTAGTCATGTTTGATTACACTACGTTAACACTATATAACACTACGCACTACAGCTACTATAACAACCTGAGACACTAAATAAACAATCGTGAGGGAATACTAACTACACTAGTTTACACTAAGGCTCTACAGTTACCACTGAAGCCAAAACAAAATACTATACTCTACGTATATACTACACAAAACGTCCTCACTAAAATAATAAACACTAAGTTGCGCAACAGTACTATGTGTCAATCAAGGTTGCATAGGCAACAATCAACAATGTACAGTGACAGTAGGCTGTAACAATACCCTAGCCTTATCAAATATCAATCAACTGTAACTGGTGTTAACACTTTAGTGTAACAAATAAACAAAAATAAATCAACGTGTTTTATCCTAAGATAAAGTATAGGTATGACACAACTGTGTAGCACTAAAACACTAGAGTAGGTTAAAAGTATATGCAAGTAAACAAGCTTGCTAACACACACAAATTAAAAAAAAAATACTGTATCTGGTATGTATACAGTACACTAATACAAAATAGGATCACTGGGAGAAGTAGGGCGACGCACAATTAAGAGTGAGTAGGATAACTCTCCTTGTCAAGGGCGGTCACTCTCAGCACAGATATATGGTGGCTTAATCATAGAGTGACACAAAATAAACCCAAAAGAAAAATAAAAGGAACGAACTCACCCCAGAATCCAAGTGTCGTAAAAAAACTGTCTATCAGTCTGTGACCACTAAAGCTGGGTTTGCTGAAGCTATGGATCTGTCTTGTCTTGTCTGAGGTAAGACATCACTCTGAAAATGAATAAAACTATTATATGTGTACCAATAGAACAAAACAAGAGGAATCTTTACAAATTATTGCTGCAGTTAAATGGTGTTAATAATGTTCGAACAGCTACTGTGTCTGGGCGACCAATCCCACTTCTGACACCATTGTGACAGGAATGGCCGTACCGGCGACAGTAACCATCAGAACAAATCAACACCCTTTACAATATTTACAAATTTATTTACAAAAGATGATTATTAACAATGAATAGATATGAAAAGAAAAAAAAACTGATTATCAGAAAGAAAAAAAAAAGTTCAGTATCTCTAGATACAAAAGTTCTTATACTTCCATTCTAATCTGACGTGACACAGGTCTTTAATGTAATTGTGAACTTTAAGTAGCACAAACAAAACAGATTTCTAAATTCATTCCCTTTAAACCGTGAATACGTTGATTCCGTGTTGGCTCCCTATGGTGGTAGGTGATTGCATCCCTGAGCTGACTTCAGAGGATAAACAAAAATCATCGTCTTTGCGGTTTACGGCACAACCATGGACGAAAGCTCTGCGCTGGGAATATCACATCCAGGCGAGTGAAGACAAGTGAACCTCGGGCATTGTACTTCCGGGTTATGACATCACCAGAAAAATCGTCTGGCGGAAGAAGCTAAAATATATAACATATGGTAAGCACCATAGCAAAACAAAAAATCAGGGCATAAAAATGCTCATTTGGGGACACCATACCTCCGTAGGCTCCCATAAATAATACGTGCTACTTATACAAAATATATGTGCTACTAAGTTCAAACGTCACATGATTAAAATACGTCACTTATTACTTCCATTATTACAAAAAATTACTTACTTAAAAGACTAAAGTTAAAGTATGAAAAAGATATGAAAAGTATAGATGAAACATTATAGATACGGACATGATAAACTGCAGCCATTATTTACAACTACAAATTAACAAAATTCAATGTAAATCAAACGTTATATGATAGTTGGCATCCATATAATATCTAATGCCATACACTACAACGACATTTATTAGATGTGCTATAGACTGGCACACAATTACAAATTACAATAATATTTACAAACATGGCACTAGACTTGCCATATAGATTTATACAAACAATACAATGCAGTAATGGCGTTTCCATAATAACGAAATGTTTGACATAATTTTTTGAAACAGTGCTTTACAATTATCATGTTACAAATTTCAGTACAAATTTTACATCTTATATAAATGAAACATTTTAGATTCCTCTTTCCAAATAATTTACAAAAGTCTGAAAAATTTAATAAATCATCCTGACATACCGAAACTACTAAAATCATATGCCGAAAAGTAAATGTTACAGAATTCTGTAGAATGAACAAAAATTTACCAAATAAAAAATCGTAATGCAAAAATCATACAAAAATCTAACAAATAAATTTCTTACCTCGATCGAGCATAAATTTCTAGCAAGAAAATAACTCGACATAGATTCGTCTATAAAGTCGTAATGTGGTGTGCGCAAGGCATATCTAGTCCAGTCTATTTAAAGGATAATGTCCCGCCAAATACTAAATTTCATGGATTCACGGGTAAGCCGTGGACTCTTACTATTCTATTTCACGGATTCACGATATAGCCGGGAATCTAACTACTTTGGCGCGGATTTAAATTGACAATTTGAGGCCCATTATAGTGGTTTTGGGATAAAAACATAAATTACTGAAGTTTATAAAATATCAACTTTCTTATTACTGAACCGAATTTAATGAAATTTACATGGAAATTTAAGTTATGAAATACAGAAAAACATGAGAGGTATTTCATGCGTGAAATCTGACATTTACCTCAATAACTCAAAAATTTACAAAAAGATGATGCAATACCTGCATTTACACTACAGATAAAATAAGGCCCGTATGTCAATTTGTGACAATGTTCGATGAGTGATTATTTTAACACTGCACTCAGATGTTCCCCGATGATGGGACAGAGTGTCATGTACATGATCTATGCTTGTAGGTCAAGGTCACTATTGAAAATAATGTATTTAAGTAAAAATATAATTTGTTTCTTAGCTCCTAAATAACTTGAAGCATTTTTTAACACTGTTGCCAACAACCACGAGGGAGGAACACTAACAAAACTTTTTACTGGTAGGGTATTTCTGTATTGCCACTGCAATACTCTGTCACTTGTTAATTTTAATTCAAATAGGAATGAAATAACACTCAAGAGAATTAAAAATACAAAATCTGTTATGGCTGATATTTCAGTCGTGTTAGTTACATTATATTCATTAATTATTATTAATTAAATCTGGTTTAATATGATGTTGTTTCTGTGCTACTTGAAGTATGTGCATAAAGAGCTTGTGTATACTAAATTTACAAATAAAAAAATCTATCTTATTACAAGTCAGTTACAAACTCGCATTCACTCACTGACCACCGTGTCTTGAAAAGTGTCTGACTCTTCTAAAATATAGCAAATATTTATTAAAATGGTTACCGACTTTGATTATTTTCAAAAGTAAGCTACAAAATCTGTTCTTGAAGCATTATTACATCACATGATCAAACGCCATTTTGTTTATTTCGGTATTGGTGAATCACTGAAAGCATACCACACAGAAAGTGGTATAGGGGACACATTGTGTGACATCATCATGACAAAATTCTTAGGTCTATGTCACCAGCAAAAGCTATTCTTTTCAACTGGTAATCTTGGTCAATTTATTTATTCTTCAAGGTAGTTTTGCATATATATTTTAACCAGCATCATTTAAATGGAAAGTCTAGTAAAATGCCTGGCAGCCATTATACAGGTAACAAAAATATTGCAGGAAATCTATTTTCTCCTGTGTATTAAGTGTTAGGCAATTCTACAATCTTTCTTTAATAAATAGTTTTGATGTAAAATAATACAAGACCATAACATAACATCAGTAGAAATGTAAAGACTCAAATTAACATTTGACACAATGTGAAATATTAAGCATATAGACCTGTGACATTTTATTTGGTCGTGTAATTGGAAATAGGTATGTCTACATTACTATGAAAAGTTTCATTAAAATCTCCCAGTCGAGTTAATGTTCATGAGTTCATGTACTTTCATGAAAAAATTCATGAACAGTTAATGAACATTCATGAAGTGTTCACGAATTGCTCATGATCTGTTCATAAAGTGTGTTCAACAACAATTATTCATGAAAAGTCCATGAACAAATTTGAGGTGATTCATGAACAAAACATCTTTAGCACACTTAGTTCATGAACAGTTCATGAACTTTCATGAACATTGATATATTCATTCATTATGCATAATACTTAGGTTTACTCAACCATTTACAATAACGAATAAGTTCAGGAACTCTTCATGAAAGTTCATGAATATTAAATTCATATTGTCACAAAATCAGTGTCCATTATTTTGTTGCATGCTGGGAATGTTTTTTTTGCCCATGCGATTTGAGAAGTTTGTCTAGCAAATAAGAAGGAACTATTTATCATACTACAGCAAGGAATTGTTTAAAAGGAACATGAGTGCACTGAATGTTTAAAAAGTATTTATGGTGTAATCGTTATCGTTCATTTTAATAAATATAGAATCCTTTTAAAATGTCACAATTTTTCACAACCCTGAAGAAAGGTTAGTATCTGAATTTCAATCTTGAGATTAAAGTTTGTATTTTATTATTTTATGCAGCAATTGTTTACTTCTTACTTTGGCCCCCACCCCACTCTGAGTTTACTGTTTTACTCATGCCATGTTTTAAGGGTGTTCATGAATTGCTCATTTTCTTTTCATAAAGTGTGTTAGCAAACTTAATTCATGAACAGTTCATCAACTTTTATAAACATTGAAATATTCATTTATTATACATTATAATACTTCGGTTTATTGCCTTTTACAATAATGAATAAGTTCATGAACTGTTTATGAACTTTCTTTCATGAACATTAAATTCATAATGTCATATGATCAGTTTCCATTATTTTGTTGCATGCTGGAAATTTTTTTTTTTTGATTATTTGATTCAGCAATTTTTGAGAAGTTTGTGCAGCAAATAAGAAGGAATTATTTATCATACTACAGTAAGCACTGGTTTAAAAGGAACATGAGTGCACTGAATATTAAGTAAGTACTTATGGTGTTGTCGTTATCGTTCATTTTAATCAAATATAGAATGTGATAAGTTTTCACGACCCTGAAGCAAGGAAAGTATCTGAAATTCAATCTTGAGATAATGTTAAATTATACGTGGTATAACTTAATGTTTTGTATTTTATGCAGCAATTGTTTACTTCTTATTATGCTCCAAATCCCACTCTGAGTCATGTCATTTGTTGAGGGTTTGAAATGTCGCTGTCACAGTGACTGAGACTAAGAAACAGTCTCTGGCCACTAACTGAACAACACTTTAACCCACAGTTGTCAGATTTCGTTGGATTTGCCATTGGTTTAAATGGTCAGTCTGCTAAATAATTGTAGTTTAATAAAAAATAATGGTTGTGGCCCTGCTAAGATCTGAGGTTCATGACATTTTTCGACAGGGTGGTATTTAGTGCGTAACAGGCAACTTGAAAGTTTCATGAATTATTCATAAACTTTTCCTGTACAAAAAAATGGTAATTTCCAGTTTATGAACTGTTCATGAACAGAATATTGAATTTTGTTCATGAACAAAGTCGCAAAATGTGTTCATGATCTGTTCATGAACAGAAAAGTGTCTCATTTTCAGTTCATGAAAAGTTCATGACTTCATTCATGAAATAATTCATGAACATTGCATGAAAAGCTCATGAAATTTTCAACAGTGTACATTGTGGAACTTTTTCTGTAAATGAAAATGTTATCAAGTTTGACCTTCCCATAGAAACCATTGAACGAAGGGCCAATATTTTCGAACCAGTCTACAAATAAATCACGCACTCAACCCTCTCCTTTTTTGGCTGAATTTCATTTGGATACTATTAAGCTTTGAAATTACATGGTTAACTAAAACTACATTGTAAACAATATTTGTTTAAAACATGCAGAACTACCTTATTGGTGTCAGGACTATTAAAGATACTCTATGTTTGTTTGTATAATCGAATATTCAAATGTGATTTTCGCGAGTATTCTTTAAGTAGCACAGAACATATAATTGATAAGCTTGTTTACTAGAAATGTAATTTTTTCATTTATTTAGAAATATGAAATTTAATTGGTGGGGGATAATACACTTATTTGGTTTCTTTTCCATACACTAATTCTTGTTTAGTTTTGTAGGTACGTGTCTATGAGGAGTTTGATTCTTATTGTCACGAGGAGGAGGAAGAACCAATAGTTTCTTCCACCTTCAAAATCTGTTAAATAAGTATGTAGGTACATTGGTTTAAACAATATTTTATTTAATAGCATGTGAATACAATACATTGTTACAAAAGCTAGGGATCGAGTAGTAAGTTAATAAGCTTTTCTTAGAAACTATTTCCCGAAAACAGGTACATATTAAATTGCAGTGACAACAATTAATTGTAAAATTAATGCATACTTGCAGTCAATTCCTTATAAAAAACCTTTAAGTTTGAAATAGTTTAAGAGTTCTGAATTTGGTGTATACTAGTCAATTGTCGACATAAAATAGAAAATTAATGTGATATTTATAAATGTAATACGTGTCGGACTATTGGGAAATAACCGAGAAATGTTTAAGTTAGATGAACATTACTGATAGAGAGAGAGGGGGAGCATTGAAATGGCTTCCTGCTAAAAACCTATAGAGGTTTAAAACGAGTCAACATGTTCAATGGGCTCTCTTGTCCTCTAGAAAATTTAATACACTACGAATATAACTACAAATACTAACAAATCGATTGCCGAAGTTTACTCCGATCTGGCAGCAACTCCAACAGAATGACAGTTTCATAGATATGGAGCATGCACCAGTAAAGTCGGAAGATGAAATATTGCTGCTTTTTCAATTTAGGATATAAGTCGAATGCCAAACGAGTGTTAGTTGATAAACCGATAAGTAGAGATCCGTGTAATCTGATCTGCACTTTTTGCTATTCAACCAGTTCATTTTAGATAAGTACCCGTTTTAACAGTTAATGGCACTGTCCAAATTTGAAGATGGATAAGATAAATATAGAAATTAAGCAAAGTAAGGGTTACAATGTGTAAATATGTATGTAATAACAAGGTAATAAGATTTGCATTGAGAAATATGCACTCGTTTCTGAGCGAATTAATATTGCGCTCCTATTCATGCAGCATTTCCGCTTAAGAAGTCATGTATGCTTCTCGAGTTAAAAATATCAGATTGATTTCGAAATTCATGCATAGACCAAAGAGATGTGTATTGTTACAACCCGTTTTGTAATAAAGTTGCAAAATGTAATACAATTTCTCAGTGTGTGTAAACGCATTTGTGTCATAGTTCTAAAGCTCACTATGTGAATAAAAGTAAGTGAGGTGAAGATGTCATTATGTAAATGAAGTGGCGTACCTTTAACATGTAATTTTAATCATTATTTGTAACTAAAATGGCAATTGGTGAGCATATCAATGAAAATCATAACATTAAGGATTTTTTTACAAAATGGTTAAGAGAGCTTATTACAAAATGAACATCGCAACCCCTTTTGTCATAAAGTTGCAAAATGTAATAAAATTCCTGAGTGTGTGTAGACGCATTTCTGTCATATTTTTAAGTTCCACTATGTGAATAAAGTAAAGGAGGAGAAAATGTCATGTATCCAAGTTTTGGTAATAAGGCTTTTAAAAAGTTCGAAAATGAATGTTAACACTGATTTAATTATTGAAATTGTTATTACTGTAACATAATGGGTTGGAGTGGTTATCACAATTTGAAATGGACATTAAAAACTCGTTTTGTAATTAAGTTGCAAATTGAAATAATTATAACAAAACGGGTTTGAATATAAATGATATGTAAAATGAACATCGCAATCTGTTTTGTAATGAAGTTGCAAAATGTAATAAATTTCTCTGCATGTGTTAACACGTTTGTGTAATATTTCTCAGGCTGTATATATGAGTAAAGTGAAGGACTTGAAGATATTTTAACATTATGGCTTTTACGTATCATATATAAGAAAAGAAGCCAAGTAGTTAGAAAATAAAATTTATTATTCATAAAATTTACAAAACGGGTTAGAAAGCTTATTACATTGTGAAATGGACATCACCACCCGTTTTGTAATAAAGATGCAAAATGTAATAAATTTCTGGGTTAGCTGAAACGCAATTGTGTCATAGTTCTAAGCTTCATTATGTGAATAAAAGTTAAGGAGGTGAAGATGTAATGTGTCATACGTTTGACAATTTGGCATTTGATATTTTATATAAAAGTAAAAAAAAAACAAAAAACAATTAGTTACAAAATCAATGTATATATTCAATTTGTAATAATTATTACAAAACGTGTTACAATGCTTATTACAATGTGAAATGAACATCGCAACGTAATAAATTTTTGAGTTAGTTCAAACGCATTTGTGTCATAGTTCTAAGGTTCACTATGTGAATTAAAGTGAAGGAGGTGAAGATGTGGTGTTATGATACTGTTGACAATTTGGCATTTAATATTTAAACAGCCACCAGGATATCTTTGCCAAACCAAGCTTTTGGCAAACTTCACTACCATTTCTAAGTGACTTAGAAACTTCTGTTTTAGCTTGGATGGTAGTTAAGGGATCATTGAGCAATAAATGATATAGTTTTGCATTATTTCTAATTTTCTTATGTACAAAAAAATATAATTTAAAAATTTTGTCCAATTGGATTTTTATGGCGTTTCATTGGAATTTTTGGAAATCCAATCGGACATTTTTCCAATACTTTTGCGGGCTGATTTTTTCTCCGGGCGGAAAACAATAAATGTTTTATAACAAATTTAAAGGCATATTTCTGTTACTTTTCTGTTTTACTGTCTTTTTTCTGGGTTTGATATCGATTGTATGATAAATAAAAAACTCCCACTTAAAAAGCTGGAAAAAAATCCGATTGGACATTTTCAGGAAAAAATTTAGGTTTATTGTAAACGCTTATAAACAGGATCATTGAACACCCTTGAACATAAATAGTGAATAACGATGTTTTTAGTCAGTTTAAAATGGTTTTAAAAAATTCTAAATCCAATTTGATTTTTTTCCAATTTTAGGAGTTGGAAATTTCTCCAGCTTTTAAAAGTTGGAATTTTTCCAGCTTTAAAAATTGAAAAAATATCCAGCTTAAAAGATGGGACTATTTTCTAATTTTGAGTGACTGTGGTCATTTTAAAGCTAAATACTTCTTTTCTAAACATATAACAGTGTTTTTGCAATCTTTTGTATGTATTTCCTAAAAAATAAATCAATAAAGTTACTCCTCGTTGTCTTTATTTTTTAACTGCATTTATATAAATTTACTGACCAATGAGCCATAAAATACGGTATGTTATTTCATACTTTTTTATAAATTATTATGAGTTATGGGCACTCAATATTTCTCGGAATACTATTCTGCCAATTACGTCGCCGAATATTTCCGAAGCATATTTCCAGCGTATTTTCTCAATTCTTATACAAATCTAATAACCAGTAATTATTCCACGATAGAGACTAAATATAACGTTCTCCAGTTTTATGCTATAGCGCAACAATTGTTTATCATATAAAGAAATAAATTTTGTTGTTTCGCTTCATCATGTGACAAGTTTAGCCTGCCGAACGGATTCTGTTGTTTCTATGACAAAAACGAGTAGAACACCAGATTCAGGACACTAAATTTTGAGACAAAAATGGTCCAAAATACACTCCTTGTGTGACCTGTACCTTATTATCTGCAAATAACTAGCCTAAAACATATATATATTTATAAAGCGTGCGACCAGACGAAAATCTTGTAACCATGCGCTTTTTCAACAAATTTGAGCTAATTCTGGATAGATGGATGACAATTTCCATGAGTTCCGGTATCTCAGGTAAGATTTTAGACCCGGCCATCTACATGGAGCTACAAATATTAGTTTATTTTACACAGTAATTACTCGTACGCAGGGGTCCTGCATACAAAGACAAAAATAGGTGACATTAAGGGAAACTGCTGTTGTCAGTATACGAGTTATATGACCCAGGGAAGTGCCTACGCCTTTAGTATCTTGAAAAATGAAATGAGTCCAATCTCTAGGGTGACTATGTCTTAGACTAGCTGACAAACGATATAGAATGTCCTTTGTTAAAACGCAGAGCTAGTGAGACCAAATATTTCTTTTATAAAATTTTCCTCTGGCTACCTTGCCTAAATGATTCGTGTACCAATGATTGGTAGATGGTTTCTATTATGAGCTAGATAATTTCAGGGATCAGACAAATCACTAAATTACGTTTCAAACTAACAATCTTCAGTTGATAATAATTAGCTCAAACTCCTATAGGCTGGAGACTCTATACTTGATTGGCCTTTTTGTTGAAGTTCCCGTCAGACAATGTCATACGAGTCCTATTGCATAGATGCTCGGCCTCTGTCCTCTTAATTGAAGTTGCAACTCTCTATGATTGCCCTGACTCATGGAATGCTCAGCGCCTATATGCTATCACATGTAGCATTCAACTACCATATAGGTATATCCCCGATGCCTTAGATGTACTTCGCCAATAACGCTGAACTGTCTATAAGCTGGAACACTCCTACTATCTCAGTAGATTACCAAACTATGGGTCTCTGTCTCAGCTTTCCGATACTCAGCCTATTTTTGCTATCGTCTATAGCATTCATCTACCGTTAAGGTAAAACTCCTATAAGCTGGTGCTATAACTGGAAACCTTGTTGAACTCTTCTTTAGTCTATGAACGTCTCCTTTTTTAATAATTTATCCGCCCTGACAGTGTAGTTGCAATAACTCCCTTATCAAGGTACTGGAATAAATTATTAGTTGAACCCTCGATGTGTCTTCTTGCCGGGTACAGAATGATCTCTCTCACTGACTGACTATTTAAGTTTAATTAGGGTCAATCCGCCCTTTCAGGCACAATATAGATTTACGCTGTGTAAGAGTATAGACCCCCGGTATGTCATGTCATCAGGCATGCCGTTAAAGATGCTTTTTGAAGCCAAAGTGTGCAAATTTACCTCTACGGAATTTCCGTAGAGTAAATGCCAAAGAAAAGTAATTTTGAAGCCAAAAGTGAATCACTGTCACGGGCAATGAGACCTAAACGATAGAGAACCGTACAGAGACGTGGTTGCTCGAAGGCGCCCTTAAAAGGGCGGTAAGTGCTGCAAGCCGCTGTCGCTTGAACCCGCTGCCGCTCCTCCGCTGTGGGTGTTGTGCCCCTCCCCGCCCGCCCCCCCCCCCCCCCCCCCACAACGTTGAGCGTGGATATTGAGCAACTCGGAGGTTTCTCTGCATGCCGTCTGTATTCTGCAGTTCGTCTGAACAGCAAGCCATCAGCCAAGTACATAGCTCCTTGTCACAAACAGTCCCTTTTAGGGCCACTCCCGCCAGCTTCAGTCAAGACTTTGACAGAAAAATGCCAATGACCTAGTTCTGTCAATGCCCTGTGCCTTCTCGAGACGTGCACTCACTGGCGGGTTGGAGAAGGAATGATCTCTCTGTCATCCATCTACCTATTTATACCTTAGCAGACGTGAGCTTTGATCGGTGCTATTTATAGAACGTGTTCTGATTGATCCAAATGTATACATAGGGTTTTACAAAGAGTACTTGCTCTAGCAAATATCTGATTCCCTTTAACTATTGTATATGACATAATGTGTGATGCTGGGATCCAGCTATCAACATAATGAACACAAATCAGCCACAAAAGACCCGAATCCTATTATAAACAGCAATGCAACAATAAATATAACAGTGACACCATGAAAAGGGAGTCAAGCACTATCTGTGCTTATGTGTTACGTTATCAATATATCAGGTATACAAATTATTCTGACAGCTGTGTACAAGAAACTTTCCGACTTATCTTATTTTATCTAATTGAGTTGTCCATGAATTAACTCTAAAATTAATGTGCTGAAGAGACTTTATTCAATCTGCATACAAAATGAGAGGAAATTAAGAGACGTTCTTGTGTACAAGAACCATTACTTAACATTGTTTTTTTCATAATAACCTTCATTTAATTAATATTTGTGTTAGGACAACTCCAAAATAATCTAAGATATTTTGTGGAATTTTTTTCACATGATGATAATTTACGTTGAGAGGAAGTGTTGCCATCGTGCTTACTTTTTCCAGTTATCTCCCTTTATCAAATTATCTCCCATTACAAAAAGGAAAAGAAGTTAGTTTGTATAAACTGCATGCAGGAATAGATACATTTACTGGGAAAGAAAACATAATTTTTATAGGTCCACATTTTGTCACTTTTAAATTACCCCCTTTTAATACATTTTAAAATTGAAGGAAATGTACACCAACAAACCACATTCTTTTATCATATCAAATTATGCTTGTCCTGAACATAAGTGAAAACTTATTCAAGGTATCAAGTTGACATTTGATTACACATAATGAGAGGGGATACAATGTGCAGGAAACTGTCTGTCTATACTAGTTTATACCTTTTTGTTATATTAAGCCAACAAAGCTCTTGACAGTGGACGTTTTTGTACATGCCACTTTAAGAAATATCTTCCGTTAAATGCAATAGAAGGGTAGACAACAAATTGTACGTTGAAATCGTTTCTATTCTGTGGGGTAAAGGTATTCAAGTTTATATAGCTTACATAACTAAACAAGCCTAAACTCTGAATCTTTCTTAAGAGTATTGCGTTTATTTGTGTTAAAGCCTTACTTCGGATACATGACGATTTTAATCACAGAATGAAATATACCTTACAATTCTGAAAAGAGAAAAGAATAATTTATCGGCAATGTTTTCTGTTCTTTCAAATATTAACGTGATTAAATGGTTTATCAATAAAAGGTTGATAAATCATACACTATTTGGTTAGTAGTCTCACCTAGAATTAAAACAAGTCAGAGCTGTCCGTAAGACAGCGCGCTACTTTTCTCATTGCTTGACTTTGAATTAGAGCTTTGCCAGTAAAAACTTAACAAGGGGCATAACTCTGTAAAAATTCAAATCAGAGTTAGGAAGTTTGTTTCTCCTGGTGTAGACTTTGATAGTAAATAACTATTTAATATTTCAAGTCAATAGCTTTGATAGTAACAGAGATATTTGACTTTATCAAAATCTTTAACCAAAATTCTTAGTCAAAACGGGGAATAACTCCATCAAAATTCAAATCACAGTTATGGGATTGTTTCTCCTGGTGTAGACTTTGATAGTAAATAACTATTTTAAGTTTCAAGTCAATAGCTTTGCTAGTAGCAGGGGTATTTGACATTATCAAAAACTTTAACCAAAGGCGACTCCGACGCTGGGGCGAGTGCAATAGCTCTACTTTTTCTTCGAAAAGTCGAGCTAATAAAGCAACGAAAAGAAACATTTAAAACTTTACAACATGTCCTGCCAGAAGGTGAACTTCAATAGTATTTCATGATAATACAAAATGTATGTATGGAAATATTACATAAAAATTTACTGGGACGTTTATAATCTGTAAAATAAAAGATTTTCTAAAATTGTATATAACTAATATATGCTGAACAAAATAGCTAAGTGTCCCCTATATTTGTTTGCCAATATCTTAAAAAAATAACATAAACTACTTCTTGAAATGTAGTGTACACTCAGAACAATATGTTATTGATAAAATGCCGAACTTTCAACAAAACCAAAACGCGTCTTCAGATATAATATCCATTCATTTTACGATTTCATCCAATATTTGACAGGTCACAAAAAGTAAGCAAAAATGTTTACAATGTGCATGTACATACTAAAAACGAAAACGTATTTTGGGAAGATAATGAAATAACCTCGTTAACTTGCTTTTTCTAAAAACAGCATTCATCATTTGTGTCATATTTAACCATCCGCTTGAAAAAAAATAGTATGAACAGTTCTTATTCTTACAAATGGTATTCACTTGTTTACTAAAACACAGCTGTTATGTGTTTTTGTGACTTTTTACAAATGGAGTATGTTAGTAAATTGAATAAAATTATATGTTGGCGTCACTTAATATTTTTGAAATTTTATTATGTTATTAACAACAGTTTGTTCTAAAAGTATGCTAAATTTCAAAATTGTATTTTTAGAATTTGCAATGATATTGGAAAATTAGCAAATGCGGTTAGCAATTTTGTTCGGTATATATACCCTACGACCTTTAACCTTTATATATGAGCATACAATACGTTTTCGAGTGCGAGTCATAATCTATTAATTGGATACAAGTATGTGGTTTATTTAAACCTATAATTGTAAATCAGATCCTGTAAAATGTGAAATTATTCACGAATCATTGTATCAGTGCTGAAAATTATGTGAAAATATCAGTTTTAACGCATGACCTTTTGACCACAATAATTTGCATATAATGGTCATATATGTTTTGGAGACAGCACCCAGATAAACCAGGGATGTTTAAACTTTAATAAAGTCTTTGTCTCCAAGCATTAACATTCCGGCCCTCATACAATTTTTTCAGGGGCTAAAACCACCAGACTAGAATATTAGCTCTCTTTATTAAGTGCTTACATTCTACAACTGAGTTATGGACGTCTTAGTAAAAAAGATACTAACAGCTGTTTTGACAACTTCCAAATACAGTTTATATGCCATAATTGTAGCGTCTTATTAAAGCGAAATTTGTTAGAATTACAAATAGGACAAATAATATTATATATTTGTGAATATGCATACTAGTAATACTTAGACACCATACCAGTGTATATACAATTTTGCTGAAAGAACTACTTTTTACTATGATATTGTTATTTATACACATTCTTTCTTTATGATACTTTTGAGCTTTTTATATATGATAAAGGTTGAAAAAAATTTAATAAAGTGCATATATTTTCTGTTACGGTAACGTAACGTAGTAAAACGTATTAGCGTCTGATGACCCTTTCACGCTTCTGTAGAATCAGTATTTATTACTTGAAAATATTTCTGAAATGTCTATGGTCTGCAGCTCAAATACGGACATACCTTACAACCGGTGCATATAATGACACTTTCAGGCAATAATAAAAATGACCTTTGAATGATTTGACGAAGTTTAAAAAATCTCCATGAAACCTTACTCTGTGACGGTTTGTGTTTTCAAATATTTTTTTCGTAAATCTAAAGCTGACATGTCGTGCTAAAGCCCAGGTGTTTTTAAGGTGTTTTGTTAGGGCCAGCGCCAGCTCCCTGTGAACGCGAAGCGCGAAGGTACGACGGTACAATGGTGAAGCGCGACAGTACGATGGTGATAACACGACAGTACGATGGCGAAGCGCGACAGTACGATGATAGTTTTTAGGTAAATAATGTAAACACATTACCAAGACAACACATTTTTTGTAGTTTCAACTTTTATCTCTTCATCAGATTATCTTGTCAAGTCTTGATATTCGGCACTGCCCCCTACACAGCCCGCGCCCGTACCAGCAAACAGGATACTAAGTAGTACTTAGAAACGGACAACTTCGTTAGTTCTTAAAATTCGTCAATATAAAAACTTAAATTTAATGCAGACCGGACATTATCAAATGTCGTTTATGTCATAACTTGTAGAAAGTGTAACATGTAAATTAAATATATACCTGCCAAATATGACAACATGTTTCTAAACGTATAAGCAGTCATATGTTTCAGCAATCCTTCATATGATATTGGTGTGGCTACGCATTTCAACAGAACTAATCGCAGTTATTGACAATTTCAGTTTATTTTAATCAACTGTGTTTGTTTCTAATGAGATGGATAGACTATAACACGAAATCTTGTAGAATTTCACCGGTTAAATATCGCGCATCTTACTAGCGATGAAATCAGCCACTAATCTATCTATCTATTTAAGTTTAATTACGGTCCATCTGCCCTTTCAGACACAAGAAAGCATATAAATGCCATGTATAGACCGCGAATCAGCCACTAATGTAACTGTAATGTTACTATATACCAACCTGTTTACAAAATTTCTGTAGCTTTAATGCCATGATTGTATAGTATTATTTTCTGCTTATATTCTGACTTTAAGTTATAACTAATATTTTGCGATCAAATATAATATATATGTGCTCTAATAGTTCTTATTGGAATAATTTATTGCTATTTTATTAGCTCCCTTTATTATTATTTCAAGTTTATTAATGATTTTCAATCGTAGCCTATCGTCATTATTTTTTCTATTGTATTCCGACCTTCATACAAATTACACATTTAAACCCTTGAATTTGTTCGATTTTACCTCTGAAAGCTAGACATTAGCAATCTTTAGACTACGAATGGATATGCAGCTCGTAAATAAAATACACCGAAAACATTGAAAATGTGATATTTTTGTTTTGCAATAAATTTGTCGTTTTTTATCAAATTCTAATCAAAGAAGCCCATTTCCAACTTTGCATTCCTGGATTCAGATATTTTTATTAGAGAAACAAATTAACGACAAAAAGCATGATCGTCGAGGCGTGTAGCGTGGAGAGTAGGCGTACATGTACGAAAGAGAGTATCCTGGACAGTTTTGAATTATTTAAATATTACTATGTAAATGGCGGCTTCGGTGCATTTTGGGACTAGATTCAGAGCACCCAAATATCACTATTACATTTTTATTATTATTTTATTATATTATATTTTCCATCGTTAGTCTGGTCTGGACACACTGGAAGAAATGATTACGTTTATTTAAATAGACACATTTTAAAAAGATTTGCCTTTTTCCTTATTTTCGTAACAAGAGAAAACTCGTCAGACTTACTGAAAATATCAGATATAACAAAGTATGCAGAAAGAATTCCCGTCGGATTGGCAAATATTTCATTTGAGTTGAAATCAACAAAATGGGTAAAATTAGTAAAACATAAAATAAACAGATTTTCTTTTGTATTTTACATATAAGATCAAAACATCTTTATCCGAGTGAACAGCATATCAAAATATTTTCGCACGGGAATACGGACGAAATCACCCCCCCCCCACCCCCACCAACACACCCAACCCAACCCACTTCATTCAACAAAACCCCCCTTCGCAATTTGATCGCCTTTAATTTTTTTATTGTATCCAAATTCATTTCATCCGTTTAAAAATCTATGTTGAACATATCATTCTTTTTTAGGTTTACAATAATCTTTTCTAGAGATTTTGTTGAACAGAATCAAAGCGGGGATTTTGCCCGTCTTGATAAAATAGTGCATGGGATGGGATTTTGTCCGAGGGCCCCGGGGTTGGAAATAGTCATTCTTTCGGGAATGGCAATAGTGAACAAACTCGATGAATGTAATTTTGTACACTGAAGGTTCTTTACTTTCTCTATCGACCGCATTCCGATGATTTTTGTCTTTAAAAAAAATAAGAAAAAAAAAGACGAAATTATGGTGATCACAACGAGTTTGTTAATGATTCTCTTGTTGTTGTTTTTTTTCGCCGTTCGCGTAGCTAAATGCACCAAATTGAACATTTTAAAGTTTAAAATAAGTTTAGATACTTTTCTGAATATTCAGAATTCGATTTGCGAAAATATTGAAAATTGCTGGATTACTGGATCAATTAAAATGCAAACAGAAATACAACTGTTGATTTTTTTTACACGATGACAAGACTGTCCAGTTTCGCAGTAGGTGGTAAGATAAGATAGATCTTCGTAGAACACCGACAATCTGTCACCGGAAATTCTTCTTACACGTGGCTGGAGGCAGTAGAACTCTTTTTTAATTAGTCCAAGGGCATGTCATGCCGATAGTATAGAGGACAATAAGTTATGCTTGTCTAACCGTCTCATGTTATGATGCATGATTTCGAATCCTATGAAACTTCCGCAAAACCAAGTGCATAATATCAGTGAAAAGTTGTTATAGTAATAGCGAGAAAAACGTTCTGGAATTTGTTACAGAACTGTATGGCTTTTCTCGAAAGAATCATATAAACTTTATATACATGGTGTTTCTCAAGAATATAAATATGTAAAATGTAAACATTAATCAATACATAACTTAGGTCGCTAGCTAATTATCCTTTAGCCTGCTGGCGGCAAGTGATTTTGCCTTTGAGACCAGTGCAGTCTGATCATGGTCTGCACTGTTCGCTATTCAGTCAGTAAATTTTCAGTGAACACTCCTTTAAATAATTAATGGTATTGCCAAAATTGAATGATAGACCAGTCCATTTTAGAAACTTTGCAGGCTAAGGGTTAAAGGAGAAAGAAAGAGAGATAGATCTCACTCGATCTTTAATTTCCTATGTATAATAACTGTGAAAATAATTATGAGTTTGCTAAAGTGTCATGTAATAGACGCGTGAATTGACATTGTTCATAGTAATTTGTTATCTAATATTTTATCCTTTAGCCTTCTGGGCGTAAGTGATTCTACCTTTGCGACCAGTGCAGATCAAGATCAGCCTGCACATCCATGTAGTCTGATCATGATCTGCACTGTTCGCCTCTCAGTCAGTATCTTTTTTGATAAGCACTAAGTTACAGCATTTTATGACCTCACGCTTTTGTTGCTAAATGGTCAATTTCATTAATTATAAATCAGGGTGTCAAAGTTTGTTCTAATCAGTCGGTATTAAAGTTTGGCTGATGTAAAAGAAAAATAACGGATGAGGGCTTTGAAATATGAGTTTCTTCATGTTCAGAATTTAATCTTAATACACCAAACTTCTTTCAGCATATACATGGGTTTTAGATATATAATGACAATTTTTAAAATGAATCACAGGGCAATAATTTTGACAACTAACTTGACCATTTAGTAAGTGCATAGTATTTCATAAATTCTAATAAATACATTGCGCTAAAAAGCCCACGGTTATATGCAAAACTTATAGCGGACAATAAACAACAATACACCTATAATGTGTACGAATACACATAATAGGTGTATTTTATAATTTGTAAATAATTAACTATAATAGTTTTTTGTAAATTACATGGTGATATAAAACAAAAACACAACAATGTAAAGCGCACGGTGCTTCAAAAGCATTCTTTCAAATTCTGAAGTTTCTATACATGCGTACAAACCGGTTGATGGTACCTGCCACATGGTTTGCAGTTGTGCTTCTAAATAAACACTGAAACCGACACATACAAAAAAATAACGATCTGTCTTATTGCGAGACCAAGCGACTTTAAATCAGCGCTCACCCACGCACGCAAATTTGTCACTAGATTCTGCAACATGTCCGCGTGCCTTGACATTTGTGTTGTTTCTTTTAAATTAGTGTTGATATCTCGGTGATGTGACCAAAGATAAATCACAGTGTAGCAGTGTAGATTACCAGATATGCGTTTTAGTGTTTATGACAGAGTTCCGCTCAAGTCGGTGCTAAGAGGTGATGCACATTTCATTACATATCATAAGCACTCAATCAGCCCGAGTCTGCTATTATTCTTCTTGATGGCATTCTTTGCTTCCAAGGGACATTTTTACACATTTTATTGTTTATAAGCAATTCGCGCACTTTTCTTTGTTTGAGAAAGAAAAGGTCCTCAGACGCCAGTGATTTAGAATAGCGTGCATATTACCACCTCACTTTGCGCAAATTTTAGATGAAAAACTACTATGAGTAACATGACCGTGACATCGGTGGTTTCGAACCCATGAGCTCCTGGTTGACCGCCGGACACCTTAACCACTAGACCACAGCTCCCCTCGATTGACTTTCTAATGTTAGAACCGTAAAAAGTGTTAGAAAAATTATACAGATGCGTTTTATGTGTAACAGAGTGAAAAAGTGCAACAAGGCGGAGCTTAAGCATTGTCTACATTTCTGTAAATATACGCCGATTTGTTGTATATGTGGAAACTGCATAGATACTATATTCTAGATGTAGTGTTAAAGTATATTTTAAGACATTATTTGCAAGAGTTAATAAAATAAAGCATTCTAGTAGAAATATATTAAAACAAGTTTGGTACAAGAAACGGAGAATACATTTTTAATGACAAACCTAGCTCATTTTAAACAATCGTGTTCAAATGACGAGTTAAGATTTGAGCCTTGTCCTAGAGAGGAATTTGTCCGTGTCACCAAATTCTGCATTCTATGTACAATCTTATATCTAATTTAATATCTACCATTTTCTTTTGGAGCTATTCCGCGTTTAATCTTAACTACAAGATGTTACTTTACAGTAAGTTCAGATTAAAAAGAAATGTTTAAGCCTACGTTTTTATAACTTAATACACATCAGCTTCAAATTTAAAAGCAGGATACACGAGTTTCTTTTGTTTATAAATGACTGGTGTGCAGTCATCACTTAATCCGTCAGTACATTTAAGATGTTCGTGTCTCATTTGACATTACACAAAGTCATAAATTGACATTATATTCATCCGAGCAATGTCATGTAATCACGCTCTAGTTTTGATCTCGCGAGATATAGAGAATAACAGGTTACTGTCTTTTCAGAAAGGGTTTCTCAGACGAGGCTAGATATGGTCCTGGAAGGAGCGAGGCTTGCCGAGTTCCTTCCGGACCATATCTAGCCGAGTCTGAGAAATCCCTTTCTCAAAAGACAATAACATGTTATTCTATTTATCATGTCATAATTTATTAACAACTTTTATCCTACCATTATGCGAAATAAAGTGCAAAAATAGGGGTGGACCAAATTCTGCTGTTTTGCCGGACTTTTTTTTTTCTCTTCAAAATGACGCTATCTTGTTTTTTTTTTGAATAACTGCTAAAAGACATTTACGCCAATATTTTTATAAACGCGCTCTTAATAGGTATGTGAGACCATGCCAATAATGTATAGCATATGCCTACCATATTTGCAATTACCACAAAAATGTTTTTATAACGGAAACGCTCGTAGAAACGGAAAATGACTCATGCAAAGCGTTTGTTCAGGATTTTAGTTCTCTGCAATTACATCATGGAATATTGCATCTGGAATGAACTTTCATGGAATAAAATCAACGGTAGATGAAACGGTACTGCCTATTTTTTCTGTCAAGCGGCGTTATGGCGTGTGTATTTAATTCACTTCAAACGTTTGCTTGGTGAGAATGGGTGTCCGTCTAGCAACTGAATTTCGGATAAAATTTCGCTTGGGAACAAATTGAAATTATTCTTTCGTGTTCAGCAAAACAGAGATGTGGTTACAAAACACAAGGTTACCATTTGTTGTTGTTTTTTCTCTTTTTTATATTTTCGGATTTTAAAGACCTTTTTCAGTGTCGTATGAGGGCGTAATAATTTTTAAATGCAAAATGGACACAATCTGATGTCCTTGGATTTAATCATAGGTTTAAACAGTGCAAAGTGTTCTCAAGTCACTGACCTGAAAAAAGCCTGCTTTTCTCAGACAGGCTTTATCAGGCAGTTGCTATAGTAATGGCACGATAGAAAGGTATACTGTGTGCATCTCTAAATTTTATCATTTCAGTTAAATTAAAGACCTTGAATAAGTTGTTAATATCAGTATTAATTTATCTTGGTATTATTTGGAAGATCTAATACGCATCAATTGTTCCAAGTATTATTATGTGAAAGACGAATGGTGTAAAAACACGAAATTCGTTGTTTTAGAGTCTTCCTGCTGACACAAAAAAGATTACAGTAGCTTTTCATTTACAATGATTCATTTCTTCAAAGTAAACAGATCTAATTGAATATAAAATTCTTCTAAGTGTAACAGATCATTAAATTAACATATCTCGTAAACCAAATGTCTACCATGGTTCCTCGGGATTTTGACGAACCTCTGATGGATAGGAATGGAAAGTTAAGGGTAAAAAGAGCGAGAAGGACGGATATTTTTATGCTTATTATGTTCAAGCTATTCCAAACCCGTTATGAAATCATTTCCCAAACTAACAATTTAACAATATAAGACATCTGCGAAATCACCCCCCAACTTATCTGCTTCTTAACAGCGATAATGTAATTGTGCTTAACGGAAGTACAATTAGCACTGCAGGGATTCTCGCTGGACCATGAAAAGTGTGTGCAATGGAATCAAAAGAAATTAATTTTCCTTCAGTGACTGTTGAAGGAATACATGATGATAAATACATAATAATATAAAATAATGATTTATGAAAATAATACGAATAAACTAAAGGTTAGGTGAAAACTCGATAATTCGGTTTTATTGACATACAATATCTGAAATTATCCTAATAATGAAAACGGTGATCATATATTTATATACATTTCTTGCAAAAAAGGTAAATGATAAATATTTTTAGCCAGTTTACCGCGTTATTTCTATATTTAATTACAATCTAGTCAAATTATACATTTACTATATGTTCGTGAAAAGTTATAAACATGCTTTTTGTACTTCTTTTATTTAAGGTAGTTGTTCATGTATTAAAAATCGTAAGTCAACAACTCCGAACCTAAATACAGAGAACTTTTAAAAACTGTCAACTTCTGATTCAATCAATTGCTTAATCATCCCTTCAACTGTCTAGTTGTGTGGCAGCAAAGAGAATTCGTGTAAGCACAATATTTACTCGGTACGTAACGTTATTTTCGATAAGTGCTTATCTTCGAACTTTTGAATCAATGTTATGTAATGTTTCATATTTTACTTGACCGATTATCTGTTACATTAAAATCTATAACATAAAATGACACATACTTATCTATGCTGAAGGAAATATACAGTTTCTACATTGAATAAGACAACGAAATGTACGATGAATACAACAAACATAAATTGAAATATGGGTTTGGCTCAGAGATATTTTCACACCAATTTTAAAATACTCCCCTCCCTTTCAATCGTACGAATAAATAAACTCAACCCGTTTAAGGTTAAAGTAGCAATATTTACATTTCTATCGAAAAGTTTGGTATCTAGAATAATCAAAAATTAAACAAAGGGAGGTAATATATCAATGATGTATATGAATTATTTATTTGATATAACTTAATCTATTTAAAAAACGTCTTTTATCTACGTTAAATATAATAATCATAATAGGAAAAGCAAAAGTTACAGGAAAAAAATAAGATAAAAGAAACCTGTATGTTTGTGTCGGTAAACAGGTATAAATAAAATTGTTTACAATTTGAAATTAAATACTAAGGTCGTCAACTCTTACCATATTACGGGTGGCAACATTAGTTCCCCTACATGCGAGATCAAGAATAGTCTTGCATATCGCCAGTTTGACTATTGAAGTAGATTAATTCAACAATGATAGAATATATTTGCCTCGTCTAATTTTCGCTCCATAGTTCTGTCGCCTAGTGTGAAATGTTAACATTTCTTCGGAATCATAACCATAATTATTTCATTAGAAACTTGAAAAGTAAATAAACGATTATGTATTCCGGTTGCAACATTCATCTTAATATCATATTAGTATTCTTGTCTCATTTATGGAGAAAAGTCTTGTCTCAGTTATGGAGAAAATACATATCAGGAAATATTCTAAAATCGCATACGACATTTTACTCGCTTTTCTCTCAAAAAATATTGCAGTATTTTTAAACGAAGCACTACTGCCTCCTAGCCAAGGTCATTTTGCAATAGAAATGTTAAAATTTGGTAGCAAGTAATTAAAGAATATCCTAGAATATTAAACAAAAAATTCGTTCGCTTCACTCAAGTATTCTGTTTTGTTTTAATCCATATCATACACATCAAGTATGAAAGACAGTATTGTTATAATTTGGCTTTATGTCAGCAAGGATATCCACATATATAATCGTCCTTTCTCGTGCAGTAATTAAGTTGCCCCTTTCAACTAAATGTTAAAATTTATTTTTGTGCTAACCGGCTTCACCGTAGTAAGTTCTTTTTGTGCATTCTTGTTGTTTCACATATGCCTTTTATCCATTTATAAATGTTGATTCATGTTTATTTGTATATGATACTGTTTAGAGAAGAACTAAAATTAAGGCTGGCAAATTGCACAAAATTGAGGTTGGCAATCTTATTGTTAAATATAAATAAATTCATGTTTCGTACCAGGTTTTCTATGTACGCAAATACAGGGGAAACGAGTCTGAGCGAAATCTACCGGCTCCTCTTATTTTCTAGTAGCCGTCTTCCAATTATTGAATCTGAACAGAACTACCACCAGCAGTGTTTTAATTCCCCGGGTGTCGAAGACCCGTGAGGCATGCGATAACCGTCGTCCATCGGGCCTTCACCGTGAATAACAGTCGTTTTCAGTTCCTTTTACTGTTGTCATAAAAATCAAATAAAACTTGATATAAATTATCAACATCAAGTTTCTTTAGACTACAACGAATAGCGTACTATCGTCGTAACCATTAGTTAATATTAATAGTATCATAGGCATGGTACATCTGAGTGTGACCACCCCATGAAGATCTGGTCTTGCTTATGGCACTGTTGGTTTGTGTAAGACTTTTAATTACCTACGTTCCTGTTTTGACTTTGTATATATCCGGCTGATTTATTCGTTAAAGTCACTGCTTTTCAAAATGTGTCCAGTGCTTTGAGAAACACCCTAAAAAAATGATCGAAATACTTATACATGTACGTTGTCGTGTACGCCGAAGAGGTCTACTATTTGACGTCACGGAGTGCACGCTATTTTAGACAAGGATTTTTCCTAGGGAAAGACAGGAATATCTATCCCTGGCACGTGCTGGGACAAATGTATACTTTCCCCCGCTAGGTAGGCAAGAATTACATCATCAGCATTTAATTGAAATCTGAATGGAAAAATGCGCATATTAATCATAGGGTACGGAATCCGGTTAGTGCCACAATGAATGCGATGTGCCGCCCTTTGGGGCCAGGACGCACGACATTGCAACGCGACGGACGAAAATGTGCAACGACACACGACATTTTAACATTTGAATGTCTCATTGTCGCGCGAGGTTTTGGCAAAAAATATTGCAGTGTCGTTGTTCATTGTCAAGTATCGTGTCGTGTGTCGTGTTGAATATTGAGTGTCGTTGTTCATTGTCGAGTGTCGTGTCGTGTGTTGCGTAGAATGTTGAGTGTCGTGTCGTACGTCGCGTTGGGTTGTCGTGTGTCACACTAAGAACGCGATATTCAACGCGACACACGACAGTGTACAACGACACTCGACCTTATCTCGCGCAAATGCCGCGGAATTATCGCATGTCGAGGTAATTTATTGAGGCGACACATGACAATCAACACGACACACGACACAACGTGTCGTGTTGAATTCTGTGTGTCGTGTTGTGTGCCGCGTAGATTGTCGTCAATATCGCGGAATTGTCGCATATCGAGGTAATTTAGGTCAGATGCTGTTGATATTTTTTTTCAAAAATCCGTCATTTTCAATGAAATATTACTACAAAGGTGTATTAAGATATCGTTATAAAAGCTACATGCATTTGTAGAACTATTCAAGAACTATTTCATAAATGTATAGCGCAAGGCTCAAACCCGAACCTTAGGGTCGTCCGGGCTCGAACATGGGTGCCAAGATGTCAAAAGCAAAAACATACACGAAAATACACTTTGTTCTTCCTAAAAATATATTTTACATCAACTTAGGCTCTAAAGTAACACGCTTTGGTGATAATCAATTATTTCTATGGAAATAAATAGTTTTAGGTAAGTTTTGGCCGGCTGTACGATCTGTAGACTCGCTGTAGGGACCGTATAACGCTAATCTTGGTCTCATTTTTTCGAAAAATTCATTTTACTATAAAAGCCTTTAAAGTAAGATATCAAACTGAAATTTCTTTTAATAAGTAGATGGATATATTGTCTAATCGAATATTAATAACGATTTTCTTCACCGACGGGCATGCCGTCGTGAATATTTGCTAAACTTTGCCATTTTTGGCTGCAAAATAGCTGTAAAATAAGGAAAAAAGACTCGTGCTTATCAAATATTAACTTTAGGTAAATAGCTGAAAAAAAATTGTTTCGATAGAGAATGACAAAATCTGAAAATTTGTGACAAAATAACAATATCTATTCGTCCGTCTGTATGTAATCTAGGATAACTGTATTTCCGCACTTTTTCCGTACGAAAAATGTCCGTATTTTTCATTAACTTGAAATAATTGTAGAATGTTCCAAACACAAGAAATTTTAATGAAATAACTTTTACAAATTAAATCACACATTGTCTAAACATATATATAATTTTTACCACCGACGGTTTCGTCGGAGGAACGTCTCAAAATATATCATTTTTCGTGAAAAAAATGCATACTTCATATATTAAATAGAGGGATTGGCCTTGTCGGAGGAGTCATATTTTCATAACCTGATGAATAAATGATACCTTGTTGTAAATGGCAAGCCAGTATCTAGAGAAAACAGGCAACTTCATGTTTGAACCCTGTCGGCTAGGGGTAAAGGTCATAGGTCAAATTCCGGTAAAACTCTCAATATATGAACTGTTCAGAGCTGTCAAGACAGTCCTGAAAACTCTAGCACTACCTAATCTGAGTCCAATGACACAATTGGAGCAATTCTCACGTTTCACCGGGTCGGGCCAGCTTAGTCTTGGACCGCACCCTACTGAATATAACAAGTTAGGTCATTTTCCGATACCTGTCATGACCTCTGATGACACTATATGGACTTGTAAGTAGCTTAAATGTAACGCTAACAGCTACAAACATATTCTCTCGAACAAGGGTCAAAGTCTTACATAGTGTCATTATCAGCTGAAATTCAGTATAAATTACAATACCGTGCCTCCATGTATTACCTCCCCTGACACCTACGGCTCACCCAGCTTTATGAACATGGTCTTCATCTGTAGCCAGGACCCGTACCTTGTCGACCATGTATAAAAGCGGTACAAGTTTAGGTCTAAAAGGGACCCAAATGGGTGGAAAACCTTTCAGACATGGTCATATTAGCCGTTTCAAACACTACATTGTAGCCGTATATGACCTGCCCTGACCTCAAGGGCTACTCCTAGATACTTTAACATGGTCTCAATCAATAGCCAGGAATCCCACCTACATGAAAATGCATGATATAAATATATTACTTTGGAATAGGGGCTCGAATTTCTGAAAACCTATTAGATATGGTCAAAATAGGAGTGAGTGTGTGAGGAGTTGGGTTTTACGTCGAATCGACACAAAATGCTCATATATCGTCGAGAAGAAGCCACATTGCAAACGCCAACTGTAAAGCATAAACACTTACAAAAAAAGTAAAACATACCTAAAAACATCCATATAAAAATGTTAAGCACACTGCATAATGTATAGCATATCTAAAATCATCCATGTAAAAATGTAAAGCATATCTTAAATCAGTTATGTAGAAATGTATATACGTATGTGTTAAAATATCAGCTGCAAACATAATAATATTGCAAAAGATGTAAATAAAAATATGAAATATTAGTTTTTTTGATAAATTCCTATCTGCTTTAAAAACGATAAAATATTTCCGACTGAGACGTTTTCAAATAACTCTTTCAAAGATTTAACGTCATAATACGTACTGCGTTGCGTAGCAAAGTCCACAAGTCGATTAAAATATGTTTAATAGTTAGCAGTGTTTGACATGGTACACATTCGGGTTGATCTTTATTCAAAAGGTACGAATGAGTCTAACGGGTATGACTTATTCGACAGCGAGAAAGAACAACTTCCTCCCTGCGAACAAATCTACTCCCTTGGTGCCATTCCCCAAGAATAGGTTTGATATCACGAAGTTTATTGAATGAAGCATTGTTCCATGACTATTGCCATTTACATTAAATGTATTTTTTATATTAGTGTCAAAATAGTGTCAAAATATTAGGCCAAAATCTTTATATGGTAATTTCAAATTAGATTGAGATAATGAAAGGATTTCTTTGCTGCAATATCAGCATCAAAATAGGAACTTAGAAGGCAAATGGTGACCTCACATGTCCCGCCCTGACCCCCACGGGCATCAAGGTACTTGAACGTGATCTCAATTGAAAGCTAGGACCAATATCTACACGACCATGCATAATACGGGTATATATGTATATACATGTGGGGAAGTTGGCAGTTACTTGCGATGAACAGATTTGTAAAAGAAAATGATAGATATTTAATAGATTTCCTAAATCTTTTTTAGTTTACAGATTGTTTATAATATATTTCGTAAAAACTAAAGGGAGATAATTACATTTACAGTATCTGTATAATTTTTATCTTAACATTCGTTTTATAATTTTATAACAGTAAATTACATTAAATAAAACAACAGTTTTTACAATTTTACACAGACTTTAATATATTATTTTAACTTTTAACCTTGCAGATTGTACAATGTAACCTAAATATATAGTGGAAAACTGTCACAATTTTAACACACTCATTGCCGTTTTCAAAAGCCCATGTGTCATGGGTGTTATGACTTTGTCATCATTGTTGAATTAATGATACGTATTTAAGTTAGTCAACGTTTATTTGACGCATTATAGTTAGTATAACGCTATGGTAACGTAACGTCATATCCGTATTATTATTATTGAGTAAGCAATGGTCGAAATGTGATGTGATCATCTCAGTACATTTATACTTGAAAGCCGAAACGTTGTATAAAACAGAGTTGATTATTATTAATTGAACTCTAATGTAGTCTAGTATTTAGTGCCATTTACCAGAGTATTGAAGGCAAATGTTAGCTTCCTTCGATGCTTGGCTATTTCGATGAATACTGAGTAATTTCATTTGCTTCGAAGCTTAAGCCTGAAATGTCGTGTAATTTAAATTGGTAGTAAATTTTCCTGATACAGGATAGTTCCCGGTCTATTTGTATACGCTCGCTATGCATTGACACTAGCTTATTCATGCTTAAATTCAAACTATCATGCTATGTATGTTAAATATACGCAGTTTGGAGACCGTAAAGGTAGATAAAGGTGAATGACACAATATATACTTCATACCTATTGCATTCCTGAGACTGAGGGTGATATAAAAAATCTGTGAAGGGAGGGTAGAGTTTAAGGAAGCACTTGTACTTCCTTTCTGTTAAGCTAGCATTTATAGAAACGCGATAGTGTTCACTTTAATTGCTTAATTGTCTGCAACCGCCTCTTGGATCTCTGTCGTTTATGGTCTCATTAGTCGTGACAGTGACCCACTTATTTGGACTTTTTGGGTGATATTTTACGGAAACTGCGTACAGGTAAATTTTCTTCACCACAGATTTCCAAAATTATCTTCAACTGTATGCCTGGCGAAATACCGGGGGTCCAATGCTATACTGCCCCTAAAAGGGCGGATGGACCCTTTCTAAACTTAAACCTGACTGACCGTCCGCCTTGGGTGTGATAGGTCCCATCAGGCATGAATGTTTCAGCATGTTGCAAATATTCACCTCGAGATATATAAATATTTGACTATGGCTCCAGGAGAGGTCTGTATTCATATTTGATTCATATTAATTTATCATACCGAAAACTTATTAAGAATCAATATTTACAGGAAAATCAAAATGATTAATTTAAAGACTCATTGAATAGACAGTTAACACAATATACAATAAAGACAGTAAGAGTAGTCTTGTCTATAGAGCACACCAAAATTGTGACGAATTTTCGTTAGCAATATGATAGGTCACATGATTTAAAATTCCATACATTTTAGCTGGTTGCGTCAGAGCAGAAACGAACATCAGAAACATTCGAAATACAAAAACAGCGATAACTTCTTAATTTCTAAACGAAACGTATGTGCGATCTCTCATTTTCTTAGCTTATTATTATTTTCTATCCGGTCATCATGCATTCGATGACAATTTAAAAAAAACAGTTCTCAAATGATGTTTTTGTTTTATTTATTTTTTTTTTCATTTTGCAGGGCGAGCACACCCATAAAACGAAAATAAAAAGATAGGGTTCGAACATGTATGAATGCTAGAACAAAATTTAAATTTATATTATATGTATGTAAGCGCCTCGTCATAACTAATCGTTGCAATCTTTCATCAATGCGAAAGTATCTTATCACCAAATTAGTATCATATGCGCAGAAATCTAAAATAGCACTGTTGCGCATGTGATATGAAATTCTAGATCATAAGCCTGTCACATGCGTTATTTTTCTGTTCTGTGCATGTTATATGATCCTTGATTTTAAAGCACGTAAGCAACAGAGCATTTTTGTTTGTCTGCGCACGTGATATTATTTTTCATATCTCCTATTAAGAGATTGATACTTTCGCATCATATTCGATTAAACGACTGAAACGATCATTTTTGACGAGGTGCTTACTGACATTGTATATTATGGTATAAAATTACTTTTCTTGTGTTCAGCATGTGTGAACCCTGTAGATATTTTTTCTTTTAAAATAATAATTTGCCGTCCGTGCCAAAGTTTAGAAAACAACTACCAATTATTGAATCGAATAGAAAATGATCTAACTAAGAAAAACGAATGCTCAATCTTATATGATTCGCTTAGAAATAAGAATATTCAAATGTTACTGCTGTTGGATTAGGCATTTAGCCTACACAACGTTGAGTAAACGATATGTAAAAGGTCTTGGCTAAACCTGGCATATAGCTTAAAAACGTCTCGGTCGATATTCATATATCCCGCAGTAAATATTTTCCATATCACCCTCTCATGAATGCAATATGTATAAAATATACCCGTGATATGTGGTTATCGTGTTAAATACACAGAGCACTTTAAACGACATAATAGTGATGGTACCTTTCCAAAGCATTCTCTTTCCGATTGAATGCATTTCATATTCATAAAACGGTATATGCTCGTATACAAGGTCGAGATACGCATAAACACCATTGTTCAGACATGAATTCGCGCTGACCAGCGCAGACAAAAGGCTTGTACTATGCATTGTGGATAATTATTTAAACGCACGTTCTATAAGAAAGAATTTTTCATCAATATGTCCCCATTTTGATGCTTTTGGAGGAAATTAGTACGCGTGTCTGTCAGTGTCGTTCCTATTTGAGCACAAAACCTAATGACAGCACGTTGCTCCGTGCATTTTGACGTCAGCTTGTTTTGAAATTGGTATTGTTTTCTTCTCTTATTACTTTTTTCCCTGTTCATGACGTCATACTTCTGGTGCATTTAACTTAAATAGAAGTTAATGGATCAGGTTATACCAAATAAAGAAGGTAACCACTACTAACTCATAACTAACTTCATGTGCCGCTGTAATCTTATGTCTCTTGTCTGGTATGTACCTTGAAGTAAAAATTACATAATTGGATCTAACGGTATTTTGTTCTGTTTATCGTAGTTGTAGTCTCATCCGTCGGTAGCAGATTGCGTTGCTGAGTATCTAATTATTTAGTATTTATATTAGCTTTCTAAAATGAATGTAGCTACACATGGACCACTTCCTTTCACTTTGTTGACAACGGCTAGATGTTAGTCTGATTTCCCGGCACTCTCCCGGTCCTATCCGGCGTACAGTGATTTTCACCGTACTAAGCTACAAATAATATACTAGTATTTCGCGATATAAATTCGGATAAACATTTAAAAAATTTGTGTTTATCAACAAGAAGGAAAAAATATAATTCAAGAAATATTGCTTTCTTATTGAAACGGACACAATAGAAATCAATAAAGGTTCGAAGTTGTTTGTTTTTTAAAGCTCACGGAGCATCCGTTGTTTTAAAAGACCGGCGAGATTTTTTTCTTGTCGTTTCCTGCGACCAGCAAATCCCGTTGGGAGGGAGACAAATTGAACCAAAGGTAATGGCGTATTCGACGGCTATAGCTCCAGAGCTTATATTTCCCAGGCTTTGTCTTTTAAATCAACAGATATCGGAGCTAAAAAACATCAGTCATCCTCGTCTGACTTTTTGTCGAAATATAATGTAATAGTATGCATGCAATAATAATCAACACACGTACTGCTGTGAAATACAGTTATAAAGATGAAAATGTGTTCCTTAAATAGACCAGTAGATGAGGGATTAGTTCAAGATTAGTTCAAGATGGTGGTATTTGGTATTGAAAAAGGAACAAAATATGTATATTCAACAGTTATAAAATATAATTATACCAAATGACCGGAAAAGACGGTCTTACTTAATGTGCTACTCCGTTTCTACTTGGAAAAAAAAAAACCGTGATAATTAACTTAGTATCCGCATATTTTCCAAATGAAATCAGGCGGTTATATTCCGCATGTCATTTTATTACAAATGCATTAAAGTCACACTTTCCAGATTTAATCACAACTTATGAAACATAAGACGGCAAATAGAGATTGTTGAAGTCGTTTAAATAAAATAAATACTCAAAATCACCTACTTCGAAGATACAAGCTATTGATTTAACAGGGTTATTGTCTCGTAATGTCATGAGTTTCTGCTGTAATTATTAATTATTTCGGCCTAATTTAACAATTGAGTGTGAAATCAGAGACAGGTTTACGTAATTGTCCATAATAGTGTGAAAGAAACACCTTTAGTTGTTGTTTATGCTGTTATACACCGTGTTCCGTTTCTGAATAGACATGAGAACATTAGATTCGTATGACATACTACACAATTAACTGGACTGCATGATACCTGAAGATGTGTTATTTTTTGATAGGCATCGTCGTCTAAACTAATTTGAACGATTATAATTTAATTCATAAGATTAACATTCAGGATTATATCAAATTATGATAATAAACAGAAAAAAAGAATACGAGGGTTGTCCAAGAAAATAGCGAACTTGTTTTTATTACAGTTAGTGCTGGTCGGCGCACACTTAATTTTACCCATACGTCCTTTTACATTCATGTAACATTCCTGATATGCATCACACACAATTAAAATTTATATCGTCGTTAAGCATTGACTGCTGTCCATTATTTAAAGAATACTCAAATAATATGAGAGGTATTCAATTTTAAGCTCTATAGTCCTGTCGAGTATATATTGAAATACCAACAGTTAAAATAATTATTTCATGCGTCGCTTATTTTCGAAATAATAAGGAAAGTTCGCGATTTTCTGGAATAATCCTCGTATATAAATATAATATTCGCCACAAATCACGATTGTGTTATACGAACAAAAAACAATAGAAAACACTTTTCAATAAAAAAAACTCCAGTTGGACCTTTTTCCAGTTTTTTCAGATTGGAAAAAAATGTTAAAAACCCAACTGGAATTTTTTTCCGAATGGAAATTCGTCCGGACGGATATTTTCCCATTAAAAAATGTTGGAAAAAAACCCATTGGATTTTTGAAAAGTTCTCAAGAGACCGCTCTTTGATACAAATTACGTTCTTATATACAATATATACAATAACCAATTGTTTTTACACAGTTTGAACAAAAAAATGTTTTCCGCCAAAATATTGGAAAAAAATCCGATTGGATTTTCAAAACTTACAATCGGACGCCATATATCCGATTGGAAACTGGAAAAATCCAATTGGACAAATTTTTTTAATCATCTTTTTTGTACATAAGAAAATTAAAAATAATGCAAAACTATATCATTCATTGCTCATTGGCCCCTAAACTACCATCCAAACTAAAACAGAAGTTTCTAAGTCACTTAGAAATGGTAGTGAAGTTTGCCAAAATCCTTGTTTTGCAAAGATATCCTGGTGCCTGTTCTATATTGAATACTTACATCAGAAATTACATAAATTATCAATCAATTACAAATTAACTCTGGATAACCAAAGAGTATATCTTCTCTTCTATACAGACATAAGCTACAGAATAGTCAATCATGTTACAATAATCTGCAAGAAAAAACAAGAGCATAACTTTACAATAAACTGCAATTACCCAAACATTTTTGTCTTATCCTTACTGTACATTATTTTATTTTGCGGAATAAAGTACTCTTTCCTGTTTCCGTACCACGACTATACTCGTTTCTTTAAAACAAACTAGCTTAAAATCGAACTGTAGCTTGTGTCAGTTTAGATGTAAATTTTGTAATTTTTTAATATAAACGTACATTTTCATATTGCATGTATTGTGTTTTTAATGATTACCATTCAAAACCTGTTACTGAAGGAGCTCTTATCCTGTTGTAAGGGCCCGTTTTAGCTTATATCTTGTTGGTATATTAATATACTTGTTGCGATTTAATCTCCTTTTGGGTCCTTTCAGTTCTGCACATGGAAGAAGAAGGTCGTTTGCAAATAGATGCCAGGGTTGATTTTGCTTCTTATCGAAGGAATCCTCGATTGTTTATACTTGCTGATGCTTAATATATGGACTTAATTATTCTATGCGCATTTAGATATTGTGAGAGAATACTTAAAGACACTGATTCTGGTATGCCTGGTATGTGGCCTATGGAGATGATAAGGTCTGCGTATTGGGGATAAGGGCCAATACACAAGTCGGGACCATTGGTAGACTTGCTTCTGTTTATCATAATAAGCTACTGTATAGCTACTGTGCAGTAAATAAATTGCAGGTGATATTTCTCACCTTTATAGCAAATCAGTTCTCACCTTTATAACGAGTTTTGAAAGCTTGATTGAATTAGGGCTAAATAAACAAAGTGATAAGATACAACAGTGTTTTATCATATTTTTGATAAAGTATAAGTTTTTTAACAATTACATCTCATTATTGCTGTTTTGTATTATCAAAAATATAAAAAATGCATTCAGGCACATAGCTTTTAGAAGTAATAAATTATTGTTTATTTTGAACAATGGTATATCTTTATTGCTGGATTTTATTATACATAAAAGAAAGTTAACATTATTTAGACAGCACAAGAGGAATTTAGCATTTTTAATATATAACATCCTTCTGTCAATATACCTTCTTTATCTATTAAAAATGCAACTGAACGCTTCTTTAATTTCTAATAAAATCCAGCAATATTTTTTTTTCTTTTTTCTTTTGTTAAAAAGATCATAATCATTGAATAAACAAACTTGTAATTTCTCTTATTAAGTTTTGAATAATTATTTTATAGTGAGAAATGCTTTGCTATAAGAGTTATAATTTAATTGGCCAGGACATTACTCAACATGACTGAGCAATCAAAATTAGTATCTTATCAAATAAAATAATTTTGTGTACATGCTGAAAAAAGACTAAAAAAAAACAACAGCATTTCAGTTAATAAAATGCAAAACACAGGAAATAACTAATTTACCTGTAGGCAATAAAATTTATGATTCTCTGACTATAGTTAGGCTACATGTCAAGTCTACAGGGGTTTTATGAACCCTTATCAGACTGGACCAGACAGGATCTTGTATATTGGGGATTAAAAAGTCTGGTATTTTTTTTTTTTTTTTTTTGGGGGGGGGGGGGGTCATTTATATAGGAGATTTTCTTTGCCTTTAAATAGTATTTTGAGATTTTTGTTGAGTGATTTAAATCTGTAAGTTATGCAGTTTATATAGCAGGGAGGTAGGCTGGTATTATTTGCTTATTTTTAATATAGTTTGTATTTATTGTACGGATATATCTGTGTTATTACCGAAGGACTTAACATTAAATTGATTAATAGCTGTTCTGTTATACTTTGCAGTTATCATAATGACTATTTCTTTTGTGACCTGCTACCATTTAATCCTGGAGTATTGAGGTGCTTATTTGTGTGTTACTGGAAGGTGTACACTTAAACGAGAGGTAAAAGAGCAGGCCGATATTCGAAGGTAATATGAATTATTAAATTGGTTATATGTCTTGCAAATTTATGTAGGTAATTATGTTGTTTCCCACGCGAATTTTGATAACAATGCATTCCTTTGTAATGCAGGGTTAAAAATAGACATGTGTAAACATCCATGCTAGCAGTGTAGCAGACGATTTCTGTATACAGGTGGCGAGTTATTCATGTAGTCTGTTACACTATATGTAGTATAAACACGTGGAAGAGTCTATTATTCATGACACCTGCTTACAAACAGAGGGTTTAAGCAACTTTATCAGACTTAATCTCGTTGACAAGTATTTTCTTCTAAAATGAAGTAATTATACTTTCATTTCACATATATATTATGCAAAGTTAAATTTTCATGATCACGGATCAAGTAATTAAGTGCGCATGTGTGAGTGAAATAAGTAGGTTCACTTTTCAATATACCACCCTTTCTTGCAGTATGTTTGTTTTTAGTCCTGATGGCTAATGTATATAGTTTGTATAGAAGAATATTGTTAATTAAACAATCGAATGAATGAATATAAAGCAAGTTGGCTTCCTACAAAAAAAGGAGTTATAACTAATTGTCATTTGTAGAAGGATGACTGTTTTTCAGATCTTAATCTATAGTTAGCCTTTCAGATGTTTATCTATAGTAAGCCAAATTGCTAATGTCTGATTGTATCAGCCCGTATTGGCTTAGAAAAACGGGTGCCATCTTTATCCTTTATATTGGATTGTAACTGGATTTTGAATTTATGATTACTGCTTATGGATGAACTCTTTTAAGCCCATTTGGCTTTGTTCGTACGTTTCTAATAAAAAAGAGAAAGCTAAGAAAATTGCTATTATCTCCATTGTGTTGGATGGTATTTGATTTTGAATTTGATTAAAGTATATTGACTGTGTTTCACCCATTTGGCTATGTCCGATCGTTTCTAATAAAAAAAGAGAAAGTTAAGAAAGTTGCTATTATCTCCATTGTGTTGGATGGTATTTGATTTTGAATTTATGATTAATGTATATTGACTGTGTTTCGCCCATTTGGCTATGGTCGATCGTTTCTAATAAAAAAGAGAAAGTTAAGAAAGTTGCTATTATCTCCATTGTGTTGGATGATACTTGTCTTGAATTTATGATAAATGTGTATTGACTATGTTTCGCTCATTTGGCTATGTTCGATCATTTCTAATAAAAAAAAGAAAGTTAAGAAAGTTGCTTTTATCTCCATTGTGTTGGATCGTACAACAAAACAAAGAAAAACATAGATATCAGGACGTTAATGCTATATTTCTTAGGGAAGCTTTGAAACTTATTTCCTCTCGGAATATATTAAATGGAAACACATGATAATTAGTTGTTTTTACTTTTTTTTAAACAAAAATCAAAAAGCGTTTGTAACGTTTACACGCGGTAATTAAAATATCTATATTTAACATAATCCTCTATGGTTGTTTTGTTATGGACAGGGGAAAAGTTTTATTGCCGCGGCGGCCCCGGTTCAATTACCGGAGCAACTTTCTTTTTCCTTGCTTTGGCAATTTAAAGACAGTTTTGAAACAAAACGTCAAGTTGGAAGTTCATAATATGGCCATACTTCAGTTTTAAAACAGGTCACTACTTTTAGCCAAATCCTGCAGGTCAGTGCCTTTAATATAATATATCCTACTTTGTTTGTCTAAAATAGCAATTCTTATCTATCTATACATGCTTTTTGAAATTTTTTTATAAAAGTCATGTAGATCTTCTACGAAACAATACTATTTTGCCAAATATTATATGTAATGGCATTTTATATTAAATAGCCGCCGCTTTCTTTTTGCCACGCCGGTATTTGGCAAATTCAGCCCATATTTATACGCGCTTTACAAAAATGAAAATTGCCTTAAATTGTTACATTAACCCACCTACTTTAAAGTTAGTATGTTTTGATATGATATCTTACTAGTTTTTTGTTAATCAATACGAGAAAAATACATTTGCCATGGCAAAAGCTTTTGCCAGGGCAAGACATTCCCCAAAATATTGCCTTGAATTTGTCAAAATTTGGTTTTTTTATTTTTTTTTTTTTTCGCACTGATATCAGCGCAGATTTTGTGGATTTCGAATTACTGTCCCTTCCCCCCCCCATAATGATTGGGCCAAAATAAATTTCGGAAAACCTTGATTTTCCCGATTTTATGTTGTTTAGAACCTCTAATTGAGTTTTAAACATCGGGGGACTTAAAACGCAAAATTTCGGCACAGGGGCTCAAAAAGTTAGGGGGGGACCATCAAGGTTTGAAAGTAAATATCTGCACAGACGTTTTTTTAAAAATTTCTACCACATTTACAGTGTAAAAACACCTTTTTTCATTTTTTTTAAAAACCCACGTATGAAATTTTTTAGCCAATAAAAACTCGCATTTCACAATCAGGGGTGCTGGAAGGTGGGAACCCAAAAATGGGCCCAAAAAGGGGGTGGGCTTTTTATTTTCAAAAAATGATGCGAATAAGACTTTTTTTTTTTCTTTTTTTAAACTGAAGAATACTTAATTACCCCAAAAAATAAAAAACGGACGTATTTTACGTCTTTTTTCGGTAGCGAAAAATTGTAATTTTGGCTCATTTGCGCGGAGGGTAGCATTAACGCTCACTTACGACTCTTACATGTACTAAAATATTTTGTGGGGGTTAAAAATTGCAAAAGGGGTAAAAAATTTTCAAAAAGAAAAAAACCGTTTTTTTGGCAAAAAAAAGAAAAATCAAAAAGTGGCGGGGGCCAGTTTCGCTTTGGCCGGGACACGTTTTTTTTTAAAAAAAAAAAGCAAATGCACTTTACGGGCATAATTTAAACGGGTTTTTTTTATGATTTTGTATAAACCAAGGATTCCTACACGATATTATTGTGAAAAATTAAATATGTCATGTACCCTTTCCTACTCCATGTAGAGGGGGCCGGGTCAAAACTTACCTGGGGTAAGGGAAGTCAAAAAAATTGGAAACACATCCACCCCTCCAGCTTCACCCAAAATAGGGGAAAAAAGAAAACGGTCATGAGACCTTTTCTTCCCCATAATTTTCGTCTGACACATCTTTAAAAAAGATGCTTTTTTCAGGTCATCATTTGCAGATAATAGGGTACAGGTCGCGAAAAAGGTGCTTTGGGGCCATTTTTGTGAAAAAATTGTGTCCTGAACCTGCTTTTTTTACCTTTTTTTATCACAGAAGAAACAGAATCGGCAGACTGAAATGCCCCACATAATGAAGTGCTATGGACAAAAATTTCGCTAAATAATTCCCTTTGAATTTGTCAAAATTTGGATTTTTTAGATTTTTTTTCGCACTGATTAGCGCAGAGTTTGGATTTTCAAATTTACTGTCCCCTGCCAAAAAATAAAAAGCAAAAAAAGCCCGGGGGTTTATAAATAAAAGGTTTTGAGGTTTTTTTAGAAAAAGGTAAGACATAAAGAAGGTCAGTGACATCATATAAATTTGTTTTGTATGCGCCACAGGGTTTGTTGCGTGTAACTATAAACAATTTCGCTGCTCTTCCTATCTCCTTTTTGACCCTTTTAAGCCCAAAAAAAAAAAAAAGCCACATTAAAGCTAGGGAATGAATGACATAAAAGAAAAAGACTTTTACAGCTTTCCCCTCACCATAAATATGAAATGTAAGCCAGGGGAAAAAAACGAAGATTTTAAAGGGAAAATAAAAAGGAAAAAATTTGGCCGAACTTGCGAATAAGTTTATGGGACAGTTATTTACAACAAGATTTTTTTTAAAACTATTAACTTGTGTTTTTTAAAAATAAAGACAGACCAACGATAGACAGACAACATTTTTATTTCCCTTCAGTTTCTACAGTTTTATACTAGAACAATTTGTTTATTTTGTTGGATTAACGTCGCACCGACACATAAGTCTATGGGGACCCCCCCCCAGCTTTAATTTAAAGGAAGACCCCAGGACCCCTCCGTGCTTATTTCATTACGGGGGGCACCTAGGTAAAACACGCCCTTTTTCCGTAACCAGCTGGAAGCCCCTCACATAAATTAAACCCCCCGATGAGGCTTAAAAACACAAAACGAAAGGGGCAACGATTTGAAGTAAACGACCTTAACCCCCGGGGCCACGGACCCCCCATGTTTTATTGTATTAAAATTGGGGTAAAATAATCCCTACAGTTTAAAAAACAAACTTTTACATGTTTATTTTTTTCTTGAAAATTTGGGGATCGTGGCATTAGCGTTTTTGTTCCGCGCGCACGATTAATAGGGGCCCCCTCAAACCCGGGCGTTCTTTTTTTTATAAAAACGTCCTCACTTTAAATCGGTTTCGACTTTTTTTCCCTAGCAATTCAATTTTAGAGACTTACTTTTTCCAAAAGAACAAAATCGCTACTTTTAGAAAACAAAAAAAAAGGGGGTTTAATTTTTAATAAAGAAAACTACATTCGCTAAATACAATCCCAAAATTTTCTCCTTTTCGCTTTTTAAATTTCTTTTTTCCCAAACTTTAGATTCTTACGCCGCCTTTTTTACTTAAATTCGGTAGGACTATCCGAGTCGATAGAAACAAAGGTAACATACGGAACGGGGTAGGGAAAAGAAAACCCGTTGCAGTTGAGAAAGGAAACAGGAAAGGAAAAAAAGATTATAATTTAATGGGACCCCTACATTCTGTTAGTATGATAAGCTTAACACTTTGCTTTGTACTATTCGTCCGTTAAACGTTTGGTTAATCGTGCAGCAAATCAAATTAGTGAGAGTTGCATTATCCATGCACAGGGTTACATTGGAAATGGTAAGGCGCGTGCGCAGCGTGCTCGTCTGCAGATGTCGGGGAAATTTTTTTTAAAAAATTGTTTTCTTTCAAATTTTTAAAAGGGAAAACCAAACATAAAAACAAATTTTTTCTTGTTTAACTACCGTTTGTAAGAGCAAACATACAAACGTTTTTTTCTTTTTTTTTCCCGTATCTTTCTTTTCTGAAGATCTGCTTTTTTTAAAAAGCTTCCAGTAAATTTTTCTATTTTATTTTAATTTTTTCCTTTAAAACCACGAAAAAAAAAATAGCCACATTAAAGCTTACGGAATAAGACTCAAAGAAAAATACGGTTTGCAAAAAATTGAAATCTGTCCCCAAAATGTCGAAAAAGTCATTGCTTTTAATTTTGGGAAGTCGACGCATCATATCAACGACGAAAATTTCAGGAACTCTGACAACTTAAACTATTTCAAAAACCCGGGGAATTTTCACAACAACGTTATTAAGACCGCATTTGAAAAAGTGTCGATTCTACAAAAGATGGGGCTTTAATCAACAAAAATACAGACATAAACAGTAGCCATTAATTCCATTTGATCCCATAAACCCGCCCCTCCGCATTTTGGACTTAAAATAAACAAAATACTGAATTTTTTTTGAAACGTCCAAAAATAACAGTGTCAACAATTATACAACATAAACCTTTTTTCAGCTAAAAAACGACCCAAAAACCACGGGATTATTTTACTCATTCGTCGCTAAACAAAAAGTTTTTTGGATTGTAAAAAGTGATGAAAACAGACGCAGATGAACACTTGTGACAATTATTGAAAGTATGCTTTACGAGTACAAAAACAGGGAAAATTTTTAAAAATATTTTTCTGGGGAAACGCACTCTAGTGACGAATTTTTAAATCACAGTAAAAGTGTAAAGTACAATAGTCGGCCAAACGCATCAACTTGTGCTAAACGGATGAACAGTCAAATTTTTGATATCAAAGTAATGTGCCCAATTTTTCCCCCTCAAATGTGCTTTTCATTTAAATTCTACTAATTTTTCTATAAGATTTACTTTTTTGCCGATTTGCAGTGCGGATAACAGGATGACTGCTCAAGAAAACGTATTTATTCATAAATAGATCATATCCGAAGGGAAAAATTAAAGCACGATAAAATTTCCACAGAAAACACTGAAATGTCTCATATTACTTTTTGATGTTGATGAAATTTTTTGCACATTAAAACTACCGTTTTATATAGTTTACGTAACCTTTCTAATAATCTAATACTATAAAAATTTTTCATTTTTTAATTTTTAACATGTTTGATTCCAATTTATTGTAAAAAAAATATTTTTAGACAACAATTCAAAAACAACAAAATGCATCTAATTATTACCCCCCTTTTATTAGTAAAAAAATTTTTGATAAAACAGTACCGGCTGCAAGTTTTTGTTTGGAACGTAATTTGATTAATTCGGGCATATATATTGTATTTGCAAAAAAAATTAGTGCATAATAATAAAAAAATTAATCATTTTTTAAATGTAAATTTAACTTTTAATCTCAATGTTTTTCCCTTCAATATAATATATAAAAAAGTGTTTTTTATCGTGGTTTATAAATTTAAAATAAATCTCTGCGGATTCTACCTTAAAACTTTTGAATTTGAATCTTCAAAAAAACGTTTTTTTCCATTTTTTTAAATTTATTTACTGGCCGAGTCTCTGTGGAAATTCATGTACTTTTGACCATTTAAATAATGAGATTTATTTTATTATCTAAGTTATAACGTCTACAACAAATTACATTGAAAAAAAGAATAATAAGTTATTATTTAACATCAAAGACTAATTTCATGATGACTTTTAAAAAACCTTTAAAGGTTCTAAACGCGACGTCCTTTTTGGCCGTCAATGTCATTTCCGAAACACATATCATTTGTATATTATTTAAACGAAAAGTTTTACTAAACGAAACATTTTTTTAAAAACTTTTTTGGTTTAAGAATTTTAAACTTTATTTATTTCAACAAACAAGGTTTAAAAGGGTTTAAGTTTGAAAAGGCAAACAATCCCCAAAAGGGGGAGGGCATATTTCCAAATCTTGGGGCATCAAATTTATCAATATATTTTTTTTGTTTTACAGACTTTTTTTTTTTATCATTTTGCTGCGTAGTCATGATTTTTTTTATAAAATTTTTAAATTTTATTTAAAATTTAAAAAAATTTGAAGGTGAATTTTAAAAAAATTAGCAGAAATAAGCACTGACACAAATTACACTCCATTCAGTTTGGTTTTTTGATAAATTATTCCTTTATTTAAAGGGGATAAAATACACTTTAATACGGGACCCGGCGAATTTTTAAGTAGAAAATTTACTTCCTATGTACAAAACTATCTCTGTCAAAAATCAACCAAAAAAAAAGGGTAAAACACATAATTTCATATAAGAGCCACGGGCGCATGTCGAGCCCGCCAGCGCCCAAAAGGACGGAAGCGAAAAAACATCTAAGTACACACAAAAACCCAAAACCAGTAAGATAAAACAAAAACATTTTTTATACATCTCTATTGGATCAAATTGCATGTTGAACAGTTTTAAAAGTGGTGTTAATTTCATTTTAAAAACGAACAAAATAAAAAAATTTACAATGAAGTACAAAAAAATTCTCAAAAATTTTCGTTATAAAAAGAAACAAAAGTTTTTTTACACTGACCAGTCACTAAGAAAAAGGCAAAACACAAAAAGCCAAAATGCTAATCCCAAAGTAAAACGCAAAACAACAAATGGATATTTTTTTTTTTTTTGAACTAATGGATACTGTAGACACGTATACATCCTGTTAATCAGAAATCAAATGCAAAAACCGCCTTTGCGTTTTTGTTTTGTTTTATCAATAGGAAACAGCCATTTTTTGTATCATAATCAGTAAATTATTGCTCGAATAGCTCCGACAATATCTCTACTATTAATTGAAAATATTTTTGAAAAACAAGTAAAAACTTATAAAAAAGTTCAGATACTTCAGTTTTAATTAAACTCGATCATTTTATTTGAAAAAAGGGAAAAAATTGTTGAATAAAAAATTCGCGATAAAAGCATGTAAAAATCTGACCATCATATTTTACTATTCGTATTTTTTTAAAGGGGCCCCTTTTTCATTCACGTGGGGGGGAGAATCTTATAAAACTCACCTTTTTAAAGTCGTGGGCCCATAGTTTATGCATTACATGTCTAAATTCAAACATTTTTATTTTCCTGTACTTAATCTTAAATTAAAAAACGTTTTAATAAAAATTTTTACATCTGACCTCATGCAATAAAAAACTTTTAGATCGCTGGGCGGTAAAAAAATGAAAAATATTCCCCAAAAACGGCCGAAAAAGTCATTCAAAAGTGCGGTATAAAGTTAAAAAAACGCAACCAAATTTTTGTTTCAGTGTTACACAAAAAAGTACACTATAAACCTGATTTTCCTACAAAATTACAATGTTCAAACTTAGAAAACCCCGGGGCGGGGTGCGGAGGTTTGAATGATTTTTTTCAAACGCTTATAGAATTAAAATAAATACCAAAATAAAAATAATTACTTTCACAAAAAAATTTAAAAGTAATGATCGTTAAGAGCAAAGTGATTAAAATTATCATTAGGACCGCATTTTTTTGTGTGTATGGCTTTAGAACCAGGGAATTTTTTTCCATAAGGAGGTTTCAATAAACACTTCATTTTTTACTTTCAGCTTTGTTTAAACAAGTAAATTTTAAAAGATATATTGTGATAACAGAAGTAAAATTTATAGACAGTACCCCCTTGCACCACTTGACTTATCATCCTTACCAAAGGGGGGCGAAACCCCAGGAACAGCCAAGATTATGACTCCCAAAACTTAGCACGGGCCATTTTATTGAGTTTTTAACGCCGAAACCGAGGGGAAAGACCTAAATTTTTAAACCCCGTGCATTATTTCAAAAGGGGCGGGTACCTGGTAGAATACACAGCCCCCCGCTACGAAAGCAAGCTCGATGGCTTCCGGGCATGATTTATTCAACTTCGAACCGGGCATGGGAAAGAGGGGCAATTGATTCGACGTCAGCGCCGCCCCTCTCTGCAAAAATCAGGGATCCCCCAAATTAAAACACTTGCAAAAATCTTTATATGACATCTGATGATTTTAACCCTTAAAAATATTTTTTTGCAGAAAGCATTTTCGGTTTTGAAAAAAAAAAATAAAGAAAAACAATTCTGCATTTACTGAGCAAAGGGATAATAGGAGCAAATTTTAATATTTTAAAATGGACGATTCTAGTTTAAATCTTCCCGCATTATAAGCACCTAGAAAAACACCCGAGGGGCAAGCAAACCAAAGAAACAAAAGGGAGATGATTTTAAAAATTTTTTCAACAAAAATTACTTTTCTTTCTGTACTGCCTCTATCTCAAAAATTTGATAAAAGTTACGTTGCCCCGAGATTTTAAAAAATTTTTTTTTGGACAAAAAATAGCTCTAAAGGAAATAATCTGAATACATAACACAAGTTTTCAGTTTTTTTACGAGGCATTTCGCCAGCGAAAATCTGTTGCTTTTTAAAAGTTTAAATGAAAGCGGCTTACCTTTAATTTTAAACTTAGTTTTAAAATGTGATGAATATCAAATAGATAGACAAAAAGCGATTCTCAATTTGAACTATTCAGTTTTATTGGGGACAAAACACAATAACAAGTAAAATAAAACCAGTGGCAGCTCCCTTTAAAATCTTTAAAATACGACATGTGATAAAAGTCGACGCCCTTTAAAAACCACAAAACATTGTTAAAAAAAAAAATTGTTTTAACTTCCGTAAAAAACAATTTTCTACGAGAGCTTTTTGGGGAAGAATTTAAAAAAAAAAGTTTTGGCTTTGCAGTTATATCATCTTTCAGTGTTTTTAGCTGCACAATGAAACTTTTGATCTTTTAAAAATCCAGCTATTTATTTTTTTAGGCCCCCCCCTTTAGCCCCAAATAGGGAGAACGCAAATCTGGGTATCGCGGATCGTGAGTTCAAATTTGCGGGGCTGTCTCTTCCGGGGCGATCTGAAAAAGCACTCTCCGAAAATGTCCTCACCTCTATTATGGGGGGAATTTTAGCAAGTACTTGTGGGATCAGGTTTGAAATCAAAAACACCGGTTTTGGGTTTAATTTCGTATTACTAACTGAAACACATTTTCCCAAAAATGCAAAGCCAAACAAACCAAAAAACAAACTTTTTTTTTAAACTGAAAACGACAATCTTTTATTTATCCATGGGAAAATTTTCGAACTTTTATAAATGACCTTTAAAAAAAGAAATCAAGGCAAAATCGGCGGCAATAAAAATTTAAGCATACGACTTATTTTTTAATAACTGAATTTCCCTTTGTTTTTTTTTTTTTTAAAGAAAAAGTTCAATGAAAACTCATGCAAAACCCATGTTTTTAAACGTGCCGACTTGCAACTCTACGGTATATACAGACATTTAAAAAATAAGAAAAGGGAGAAAGAAGGGAAAAATAACAGATTCAAAAGAAAACGCTGTTTTTTCCTGTAGAAAAAAATTCCTTTCTTTTGATTTTATTTTTTTTGAAATTATTTAACAGATCTATCCCTTAAATGCTGGTAGCGTTTCGTCGTAAAAAATCTTAACTTGTCATGGAAAATAAATCACTTTCGATTTTATACTGCACGACAACTTCCTCAAAATAAGGGAACTAATCACAGCTTTCAAATGGTCCCCGGGGTTTTGCTTTTTCCAGGTCGCGCGCCACTGGAAGTTCCTCAGTTTCATATAAATAAAAAAGAGCCTACAGCTATTTTGTGGTCAATACCTCAGTAAACTGTCCCCCGGGACCTTTTCGTTGGGATCACCAAAGTGATAACTGATTCGCTTCCAAAAGAAATTTTCGTCCGCCATGAATTTTAAAAAGAATTTTAATTTAAAAAAAAGCTTAGCTTTGTAGAAAACGTTAGTATGCGGGGCCCTTGTCGATTCAACGTGATGAAAACTTATTTTAACAACGCTCACTATTCACAAAATTACCCGAAGCCAGACAGCGACGAGGGCCTTCGACCCGACGACAGCATTGGGGTTTAGTCGCACCGGAAGGGGGACAAAAAAAGGGGGCCAGTAGGCAGCGTAGCGGGCCCCGAATTTTTTTCCGAAGAAAGATCCATAGGACGCAAACAAATGCATGACCAACGAAAGGCTTTTTTTTCTTTGCGGAAACTTCTTTAAACAAATCAAATTTTTCTACATTCAGACACAACTTTAAACGTAGATTTCAATAAAACCTACCTTTAAAACGCCCACCAAAGGGGGGGACAACGTAAAAAAACACCACACCAAATTTTTAAAAAGTTTTTCCCGACCGTGGAATTTTCAACTGCTTCCGATATAAATATACATCAAATATCATTTTTTTTCCGCGTGCAAAAGTGACTTCCTTTTCCCACTCCAAAAGTCATTCTTTTGATATATTTTTCCTTTTAAAACATCTTTAATGTCGACATAGAAAAGTATCGTCGTTTCTCCAAAGAACAAACGTTTACTCGCCCTTCCAAAGATTTTCCCTTCATTATCGACCAGTTTTAGAAAAAAATATTCTGAAGATTTAAATCCAAATACCAGTTCAATTCAAAATTTGAGTCTCCCCCCATGTCGGTTTTTGCGTTAAAATGACCGTAAAAAGAACAATAATGTTTTTTAACATTTAACATACGCCCAGAAATGAACAGAAAAAAAAAACAAAATCAACTTACACTATAAAGTAAATCAGGGAAGAACAATTACGCCTCTTTTTTCGAAAAAAGAGACCGCCCTTTCGGCTGCAGATTCTCATCTGAATTTTTGTTTTTTTGTGTAAAAAGAAAAAAACCACCTGATTTTCTAAGTCCCATAAAACCGCCGTGATTTTTAGACCGAAGGAGGGCCTATTCTTTCAAAAAGGGTGCAGAGTTACGGGACTTGCTGGCAGTGTCAACTTTAAAAAAGGGGAATAACTGCTCCAATTTTAATCCCATAGATTTTAAGAAAGGAGAAAAAATTAAACCCCGGCAAAAAGGGTCCTTGTCAGACTGCGCGAAAAACTGGGCACAAACCGGCACATGTTGGTTTTCCATGCGCACTCATTTAATTTAAAAAAAAAATTCTTTAACATACAGGATTTTAAAAGGGAATCATATTCCACATTTAAAAATTTGTTTTTAAAATTGTACGGTTTCACAAGAGACACTATTAAAAACAAATGTTTATCTCTAACAGCGGTTTTTTTATTGTTGATTTCATTATGTATGGGGGTGACCTGAAAATTAATTATTTATACATTATCACCCTTTGCGCCCCTTAATTTAAAAAATACGGGGGCATTTTTGGTTAAGAAATTCCCCCTTTCGCCGCCAAACTCAAAACAAAGAAATCTTTTTTTAAACGGGTTTTTTTTCCTTTTGTTAAATTAAACATTTGTGTCAATTTAATTGATTTTCAACAAATGGTCAAATACCTTTTTGCTGTCGATTCAGTTGGTCGAAAAACCCATTACCAAATTGAAAACATCTGAAAACCGTTCTACCCATCAATAAATCATAAAACATAAATCCGATATATCGCTACCAACGAATTCCCGTACTAACTGTTTTTGTTGTGTAACACGGGGGAAAATCGAAAGATAGACAAGTTCAATATTTTAGTTTTTGCTGGTTTAAAGGGTTAAGTTTTGTAAACGTGTCTAAACAGAAATATCATATTTTCGTGCTTCAGAAGTACTGCTGACAAATTTCACACCAAGTAACTTTAACAAAAATATTGTTTCAGGAAGAAAAAAAAACAATAACTTCTCAATATCTCAAATTAAATACAACTTTTTCAAGTCAGGCAGTTCCCGGGGGGGGGGGGGTGGGGGGGAGGGACAGGGGCCCCCCAGTGGCTGGGTAATACGATTTTTTTACAATGCCCCCCCCCCCCCCCCCCCCCCACCACCATTACTAAATTTATAACCCCAGCGCAACTGGGGTTTATTTTGACAGGGAATACCAGGCTAAAAACCATAAAACCGTGCCGAGGTAAATTAGGGCCCCCGGGATGCACAGGGGAAAAGTTATTTGTGCAGCTTCATTTATCGCTTGAACGGATTTATTGGGGAGGGGGAAATATTAGTTTTTTACTATTTGGGAAATGTTATAAAATGATCAAACATTGTTGGTTTTGTTAAGAAATCAAAAAAAATCTTAAATTGAAAAAATTTTGGTTGTATTTTGTTTTTATAAAAATTACAAATAATTTATCCCATCTTTTTATTTTTTAAACATAAAAATTGAAAAACTGTATCAGTTTTACTCTTTGGGGCCAATAACCCCACTTAAAACCCCCGTTTTAAAAAATTTTCCAGTAAACTTTAAACATCTAAAAAATCGTTACTTGGGGGTTTTTTTATACATAAAATATCATTTAAATGTGCCGTATGTTATAGTTTGTTCTTTGGGAAACAAAAATATTTTTCCATTTTTTTCAAAAAGGATACCCTTAAATAATTAGACTACCACTAACTGAAAATTACGATTTTCATGATTTTTTTTCTTTTTTTATGTTCATAAGACAAAAGTCAGTCATTCTGAGATTTTTTTAAGAGGGCTAAGTTAAAATTGAAAAATTTGGGCATAGTTTATAGACTTGCTCAGTTCATTACAGAAATCATAAAAAATGAAAAAAAATTATAGTCAGGCACTCTACTTAATAATCATCTTAAAAAAGTCAACATTTTTTTTTAACTGGGATCATACAGAAAAAAAATCCCTACACTGTGACTGTACAATCAATATACATTGAAAAAAAGGGTTTTATGAAAAAAATTTTAAAATGTAGACTTTTTTTTAAATATATGAAAAAATTTATGCATCGTTAAAGGTGTTTTTAGGGAGCAGGAAAATGCATCACATGGGCCTATAAAATATTTCGCAATCGGAGGGGATATTTTCCCGAACCCACCCCCCGGTGGGCCCCCCCGCAAACAAATCCCGCACACGGGCCTACTAATAAAACTTTTGCCTGGATCTTAACCATGTACAGAACAACTCTATTAACGATGTGAATTCTAAATTTACGATTCTTCCTATGTCAACATCTAAATAAGGGAAAAAAACCAAAAAAAAAAAAACCCGAAAAAGGGGAAAGACTATATAAAGCAGAAAAAAGTAAAAGACATATATTACAACGCCAAAAAAACCATATAACCCTAAAAATACCACCTTATAGTAAGTGGTTAACAATCTTTTTTTGACCCGGCTTGAAACAACACGACCGGAATTTTTTTACCTTAGGCAATAATGTAAAAAAAAAAACAAAAGGGGAATTTTTGATATTTGTTAAATAAAGTAAATTTTTTTTTTTTAATGTGATTTTTTCAACTTGTGACTAAAACAAAAATAAATTTAAAAAAAGAATTTAAAGAAAGTACCCAAAAAAAGCATTAATTTTAAAAATACAGAAAAAAATATAAAATTCGAAAGAAGCAGAATTATCAGTTCAAACCCAAGGGGAACCCTTTTAAATTAAAGTTTGGGCATCTCATGAATAAAAAAAATGATCTTTTTTTTTTTTCAAAATTATTAAAAATTTTCCCCCCATGAAAAAAAAAGATGACTTGGGCGGAAATCGAACCCGGACCGCCAGGGAATAAAAAAGTCTCCCCAAACGAACGGGAAAAAAAAAAATGGGCCCCCTTTGGGAAAATTTATCATTGCTATATTCCTTTAAAAATCTTTTTAAACTCAATTACTGACAGACTAATTTTTAAAGGGAAAAACGTTAGAAAAAAGTTTGCTTTAAAATATTTTTTTTTTGGGGGTGAAAAATTAAAAGCTTTTTTACATTAAATGCGAATTTAATACTAAACCACCCAACGTTATTTTAAAAAAGCAGGGATCTGGTTTCGGGGTTTCTGAGTTCAACATTAAATTTTTTTAAAACTGTCTTAATTACAATCCAATTTTTTTCAATGTGAGGGGGGCAACAATTCAAACCCCACAAAGTCAACTAGTGACGGGAATATTTTTCCCAACAGCTTCCCAAATACTTACGGAAAACGGGGGAAGAAAACCGGATTTTTTAAAAAATGTTCACTGTACAAAAACTAAAATGCAAAAAGTACCAAACAATCCAATTTTAAATTTAAAACAAATTACACATAACAAAAATGAATATTTTTTTTTACATTTTAGGGGGGATTTTTTGATTATTTGCGAAAATACTCATTTTTTCGTTTTATTTGAAAAAGTCAGTTTTTTGGCCCGTTTCCTACAAGTCCCAAAAAGAACGAAGTGGGGTCGTTTAAAAATCAAAAAAAAACCAAAACCCAAATATTTTTTTTTGTTTAAAAGAATATTAAAAATATCCGGAAAGTTTTTAAAATTTAAAAATTTTGGGGGACGAATTTTTGATTTCCCCCAAAAGAACTTTTTTCAATTAAGTGTAAATTTTTTTTTTCTTTATTTTTATAAGCAAATTTATCGATTTTCCGATAGACCGATGTTACAAAAAATTGGAAGCACTAGTTTGTTTTTTCTGTCGCGACCAAATTTTTTTTTTCTTTCATTAAACCGACCGAAAGTCGAATTTTTTTGGGCGCAGCGGTTTTTAAAACATTTTTTGATAAAAACCAAATATCATTTACGAAAGCGCTGTATGAAAATTTTAAAAAGGTAATTTATTGCAAACGGCTGTTTTTGTATGATTTATGTACTATTACAAATATCTCATTAAAAATGCCTACAACCGATTATACTATTTTCCTTTGAAAAATGAAAGTTTGAAGCGAAATTATTAAATTTAAAGAAAGCTCTTCCCCCGGTTTCCTTGTACGGGGACGCCTTATTTTTTTGCGGAAGAAAAAAGATATCTTGCGGAAAAAAAGGCACGACGGATGAAAATCTAGAAACTCTAACAAAATGTTCTGAAACTCAAGGGGCCGAAAATTTAAATGAAACAAAACAATTTCCTTTTTTGGTATATAAACCTTTATACAATTTTTGAAATATCAACCCCCTGTTTTTCTTTCCAATTTTTTGTTACTTTGTAAGAACACTTATGAAAAATTGGGGTGGGAAAAGTGAGCCTAAAGATCGTAAAGAGGACATGAAGTCGTCGTGTTTTTTTAATAAACAAAAAGGATTTTAATTTTCGACCTTTAACCCATAACCCCCAATACTTTTATAAAATCTGGTCAACTTTTTACTTAAAAAAATAATTTTTGAATTTTGTTTTTTCTCTTTTTATTTTTTTTAAGCATTGTTAAAATTGAATTTTCATTTAAAACGTACTTAGAGATCGAGTCGATACGGAATTATTTTGTACCTGGTTACCATACAACAAACACTGGTACGAAATCCCGAAAACCCTCCGAAGGCTGTGAAATTTTGATTATCGGTTTTATTGATTTTTTGTGAGGCAAAGACGTCAGCTTTTTCCCCCAAGAAAATTAAAAAAATTTCGTAGGCGATTTTCAAAAAAACCTACTTTGAATAAGATAAGAAATATCACAAAAAAAATAATTTTTCAAAACCTTTGAACGAAGACTTGAAGGTCTTTTTCAAAAAATATGTTTTAAAAAATTGCACGTGTTTTTATTGCACGCATCAGAAAAAAACAAACACTAGCACAAAAAATTGATCGGGGAATTTTTTTAAAAAAATCTGTAAATTTTACCTACTTTAAAGAAGTGGCAAGGGGCCCGGAACTCGAAAAGGGCAGGGTGAGGTCCGGAAACAAAAATAATACGAAGAGCTAAATTTTATCTTTAATATATATTGTACTTTTCCCGGATTAAAGAAATTTAAAAAAAGGATCTTTCCTTACTGAACCATTCAATAATCGAGGAAAGTATTTTTTATTTTTTGACGCGCGCGCAGTTATGATTTTTCCCGTCAAACTAATCAACTAGGCCCAGCGAATTTGAATTTTGAGACCGTTGCCAGATACAGGTCGGTGTCTGGATTGATCCAAAGAAAAAATTCATAAAAATATAAAAAAAGGGGACCTAATTAAGGGCCCCGGGGGTTATTAATTTTTTTTTAGAGCATTCCCAGGTTTTACTGGAGATTTATTTTTTTTTGCATTGTTTAAAAAGTTGTTCCCCCCGAATTGTGTCTAAATTGCCAAAAAAATGAAAGATTTATTAAATAATAAAAAATTTTTTCAAATTTTGTCATCCGGGGAAGAACCCCCGCGATTACCTTTCTTACAAAATCCAAACGCCGAGAAAACTGCCCCTGACCAGAACTACATCTACACCTACTGGGCCAGGGCCCAAAAACCGGGCACCTTTGGTGGGTTTTTGAAGTAACTTTTCATTAAAACCACACGGCAAAAAATTTTAACTGTAAAATTTTAGGTTTTTTTATAAATCCATGCAAAACAAAAAAATCGATATTTTTGATTTCATCATAAAAATGCATCCAAAAGGGCCAAAAAGCTGTCAAAATTGACCTTTAGAGGGCTTTAAAAATTCGACACTATTTTGGGTAAAAATCAACAATAGGCACCCAAAAAAAACAATAAACAGACTTCGTTTAAAATAAAGCATCAATACATCCCTTAAAAATATACAAAAATCTCCGTCCGAATAATATTTAATTACCTGTTCATCACGTGATCATATGGACTAGTTTTTAACTTACAATAATATAATAAAAGTTATCTGAGCAAAAATTAAAGTTTAAAACTATTATTTCTTACATGTAGATTCTGTCACTGTCGTTATACATTTTGACACAACTACGGGGATCATTATAATGACACTGCGCCGATTTTATCTAATGAATCGCTTCCCTTGTCTGCAAAATGCTGGCATTTTTTCTCTATTGTATTAATTGATATGTAACAGAAATTGGTTAAATCTTTTAAATAAATACTGAGGGTAGTACAGAATTCAAAAACATGTTTTTACATCAGTTTCGATCAGCAAACAAAAAGAGTCGTCTGCAATAGGCTGAATATTTTTCTTATTTAATCAGTACCTCGTCGCACCTCAAATAATTGGTGCGCGCTGTATGACGTCATCCCCCAACACACACAATGTTAACTTCATGCGGTGCGGATATTTGAAGGTAGTTTTCTCTTGAAAAGCTTACATTCATACACTTTTGTTGACAGCTGGTCATTAAATTTTCGTTTGCATCGATTCTGTTCATTTCAGTAAAAAATCATGATCGTAAAGCATTTTTCAACGGTGTCCGAATAATTAAGCACTGTCCGGATTTAGGCACTGAACCAGTACTGCTTTATTTTATTAACCATAAACTTTAAAAACATTAATACTTTAAAAACACATATGAGTCGTGCCATGAAAAAAATTAACATAGTGGGTTTGCGATCAGCATGGATCCAGACCAGCCTGCGCATCCGCGCAGTCTGGTCAAGATCCATGCTGGTTGCTAATCGTTTCTCTAATAACAATAGTCTTTGAAAGCAAACAGCATGGATTCTGACCAGACTGCGCGGATGCGCAGGCTGTTCTGGATCCTTGCTGGTCGCAAACCCACTGTGTTGGTTTTCTCATGGCACAGCTCATATTATACAAAACATTTATATACGTCTGTGTCCGATTGTTGCCAATAAACAGGTTATTTATAGATTACACGCCACGCCTACTGCATAATTGTGTCATACCGATAAATTCTATATACATGTGTACTCGTAAACATTTAATGTATTTTACCGATACCGTTTTACTCTATGTTTTTAAATTGCTGTCATTTTGTCATTTTTTAATGTTTTTCAGATCTGTTTTTTTTTTTTTTGCACTTTATAGTCCAGAGTCTAAATTTAATTATTATATCGGTATTAGTTACTTTACTTATTGTATAGAAAAGATATTTACGATCGCGCTGTATGAATTTTTACGGTTGGTTTTATCAAAATTCGACCGTTTCTATGTGATTTTGCTTATTTTAATTAACTTATATTATTAAAATTGCTCTAGCATTATAGCTATATATGTTCTTTAGCGATTCTGAAAATTTGAAGATAAACTATGTATTAATAAATGTTTTATACGCGAATCCGACGTGTACCCGACGTCCGAATTTCGCCTGAGAATTTTTACTTAAAATTTACCTGTTTACCTGTTGTTTGATTACCGTTGTCTGTTTCCGTCGATCCGTTTACTGGTCATTATTACTACTGGATTTTCCTATGGTGGCGTCTTTCAAGTACATGTTTTCTCGGACTAGGTCTTGCTTATGCCACCATAGGTCCCTACTATATATATATATTGTTGGCCATTATTTTACTTTAATTTAATAGGTTTACATGTATTTTGATGTTGTTTCTGTTATCATGATTTTATTGCAGTTACATTGTATTATAAAATTTGTATAAACAAGTTAATATTGAATAAAAGTTGGTTAAAAATGTTAAAGCTAGCTAAAATTTGAAAAAAAAACAGAGTCGGCCTTTGCCGAAAGACGAAAACACAAAGACATACTTCTGATTTTTATTTTTTGCCTAAAGTTTTAATAAAATTAGGCTATAGAAATATATTTAAAAATAATTTAGTAAAAACTGGTGACCATCCTTGCCGAATGTAAAGTGGTTGCAAGGATAGGTCTCTTAGTTTTAAAATCATTGTCTAAAATTAGCCTAATTATGGCTTAAAATTACGTATATGTTTAAAATCAGAATAATTTAAAAGATACTTGTTGGTAAGAAAGTAGTTTGCCTTTTGATTATAACATTTAGAACAGTAAAAATAACATATGTATATATACATTTTAACTAATTAAAATTTAAATTAATATAATAGAAGTTATAATACATGTATTAAGAACTTTTTCGGGCTTCTATCCATTGATATGCTCCATAAACAGTCGGCTCCTGTTACTACGTTGTTTCTAAAATTATTTCTTGCTATTCATAGGTGTGACCCGACCCTAGCAACTTTAATAGATAGCTCCTTTCACCCTGAGGATATATCCTTTGTATTGACCGCACCGGTGTCGTTAAGCCTTACGTGGTACCCCCAGACGGGGTGCATATACAAGCTAACCCCCCTGATTATTGACGCCATCTCTTTTGAACGAAGTTTAGGGTTTTAATATGTTTATACACGTTTCCCTTGAGATTATATTATCTCTGTTGACCGCTCTAGTGCCGTTAAGCCTTACATGGCACCCCCAGACGGGGTGAAACAAACATTTTAAATCATCTCCCGTTAATATAGTCTGCTCTTTGTAATACAAGACAAGTCTCAGTATCTATAAGGATTACTGGACCTCTAGCCTGCCATGTACGGGTTGTCTGAAGGCCAAGTAACCAGAAATCTAGACTCAGGGTCTAGAGGTCTGGTTACCGGATCCCTAGCCACTACCTTATTGAATGGCATGTCGGTTTACAGTCAAAACTATTACCCGAGGTCCATAGAGCAGAGTGCAAATAGTTTTGACTACTAACATTCAGAAATCGGTTACTTCAAGGCAGCAGAAGTAGTTTTCACATTTTACTTCAGGTTTTGTCTTTATTTCAATACAATATGTTATTAAAATATGTGCAAGTCAAAATACACAAACAATCTAACGTTGGTTTATATGTATTTGGAAGAGTGTAATAATCATTTTATGTTAAGCAGTCCTGAAACTGAAAAAAAAAAACACTGTTAGATAGGAAAGTATGCCAGAGTGTCTGGAACAGTTGACAGCAAGGTTTACTTTATTGATTTTCTGCTCTAGCATTGGTTTATTTTACCTTGGCTTTACACATTTGTAAAGCAAGGATTTTAAGTACTTATTGAACTGCTGTATATGGCAATGTGGGCCGCCTAAAACTTCCATATATGGATGGCTATGATACAAAACAGAAAGAACATTAAAACTCTCGGGTAAACAATTTATACATTAGATGATAATTATTTTCTTATGTTCAGGTCAAAACATGTTCACCAACAGAAAACCATAAAATTTCGTAAGCATACAAATAATTAATATGATAGTTGACACGTTAAATCACATTTCATTTCATTTGCGATTATTCATAAATAATTGATCGCGTAACTACATTTTAAATAAATAAACTTGCTGGATACGACAATAGACAATACACAAACTTATTTCCGTTGATTTCTGCCGAACTATAACGGGTTAATTACACCTGTTATGACATGCCTAGAGGTGTGACTTTTTGTCTTTTGAACCTGATTGGCTGAAATAGACAACTTTATAAGTAGGGGAGTGGCATGATATATCGGGTCAATCATAAGTATAGCTATTGTGCGTATTTACCTCGCAGTCATTGATCTTAGCCATTATTTTGCCGGCGTTTTCGTTGGTTTACGCAATAATTGTACCTGTATTACTAAAATAGATACTAGTATAGTTAATTAACCGATGAAGTGGCAAAGTGTCAGACTTCCATGCATGTTATCTCGGGTTCGAAGTCAACACAAATACATTTTAAAAACTGTAATGTGATGTTATCAATACTGCTTTTACCCTTACATTATTTTATGTACCATATTTCACAAATTTTAACGATTTCTCTTGTAGTATTTATTTTCTGGGAAAGCTGGTGACCAGTAATTTGTCTTTTTAAAGACGCTTTTTAATCGACATTGTCTACAACGGTTAACTTGATTACTAGCGTATTTAACTCAATAAATTAAGTATAAAGTTGATCGGAAATGTGAGAATTTTCCTGTCTATTAAGTTTACAGATAACGTTTGAAAAAACCAAGATTTAATGCTTGTTTAAAAGTTGCAATTATGTATATGTACATACGTAGAATTTAGTAGCCAGAGATCAGTTATTTTGCTAATGTGATTATATGCGTTTACATGGATATATTCAGTATTGTCTGAAATTGTATTTATATGTGTACTCTTCATATATATATATATATATATATATAAGTGAGATATCAAAGAAAAAACATCAACGAAATGCCTTTCAAACACACTGGATCCCAGAAGGATACAAGAACATAAAGATAAAATTATAGAGTATGAGAAAAAATATATGTTCAAACAGTGTCAAAAGTTTAATTATAAACCCGAGCGCTTTCGGCTTTTTAAAAAAGCCTTTTTCAATGTTCAATGAACATATCGATCAACAGAATGAGTGATAAATAAAAATAGCGGTTTTATAAAAATAGAGCGTTTTTGATTGGTTCCCTGTATTTTTCCTGAGGATTTCGTTCATTGGTTTTGTGTTTAAACGCCGTTTTCAACAGAGAAGGTAGCGGAAAAAGAAAATCTATGTTGTGGTCGATATTAATTAAAAACTATGTCCGATTGCCTAAAGTGATTTAATATCTGCTAAAATGAACTACTAGATCTGTTTTTAATCTTAGTGGGGAAAATAATGCTTCAGCAGGCTAATCTAGTCTCCCTTATTGATGCCTATAGGTTGTAAGGTGTTGAGACGGCGGATCCAGTAGGTTTCTCTTTCCTTTCTTTGCTTATCCGTCCATCTGACATCGACCACAACATAGATTTTCTTTTTCCGCTACATTCTCTGTTGAAAACGGCTTTTAAACACAAAACCAATGAACGAAATCCTCAGGAAAAATACAGGGAACCAATCAAAACGCTCTATTTTATAAAACCGCTATTTTTATTTATCACTCATTCTGTTGATCGATATGTTCATTGAACATTTATATATCGAAACATACAGGCGGTATTTACGCCGTTGCTGTGTTGTTTTGATTTATGCTACCCTTGAAAAAGGCTTTTTTTAAAAAGCCGAAAGCGCTCGGGTTTATAATTAAACTTTTGACACTGTTTGAACATATATTTTTTCTCATACTCTATATACATATATATATATATATATATATATATATATATATATATGGAGGATATTATATAAATAATACGGTAAGACGTAAGTCTCGAATCCATAATCAAGGCAGGTAAATATTTTGACCACACAGCTAACTGCACATGCAATATGATGTAAGCTCTATCGCTGTATTACGGAATACGGTTAATGCCACATCAAAGGGCGACACACTGCAATCAATGCGACACACGAAACGACACACGAAATTGCAACGCGAAGGACAACAATGTACAACGACACACGGCTTTTTAACATTTGAATGTCTCATTGTCGCGCTAGGGTTTGGCAAAAAATGTTGCAGTAAAAATTGAGTGTCGCGACAAACGACAATGAACAACGACACTCGACATTATATAGCGCAAATGTAGCGGAATTGTCGCATGTCGAAGTAAATTTATTGAAGGCGACACACGACAATCAACGCGACCACACGACACGACGCATGACATTCAACGTGACGGTCGACAATGTTCAAGAACACACGACATTTTAACATTTGAGTGTGTGTTGTCCTGAAAACGCGACACACGGCATTAACCGCGACACACGACAATGTACAACGACACACAACATTAACCACGACACACGGCATTTCAATGCGACACACGACAACGGGATTCAAGATTGAAGATTCAACGTTTAACGGGCAATGACACTTGACAGGAACTGTCACATGTCGAGGTAATTTAGGTTAGATTCTGAGAATATATTCCCTTTTTTATCAAAAATCGGTCATTTTCAAGTATTTTAAGGTATTTTAATTAAAGTTACATGCATTTGTAGAACTACTATAGAACTATTTCAAAAAAGTATAGCGTAATGCTCCAACGCAACCCTAAAGGTCGTTCGGGCTCGAACATGGGTGCCATGATATAAAAAAGAAAAAATGCACGAAAATACACATTATTTTTCCTACAAAAAAGGATTTTACATCAACTTGGACTCTAAAGCAACACACGTTGGTGAATATCAATTATTTCTATGGAAATAAATAGCTTAGGTAAGTTTTGTCCGTCTGTACGATCTGCAGACTTGCTATAGGGACTGTATAATGCTTATCTGTTTTCTAAAAATATTAATTTCATTTTATAGTAAAAAGCGTTAAAAGTAAGGTATCAAACTGACAATTCTTTTAATAGGTAGTTGAAAATATTGTCTAATCGAATATGAAAAACAATTTTCTTCTCCGACGGACATGCCATCGGGAACATTTGATGAACTTTGCCATTTTTGGCTTAAATATTAGCCGTAAAATGAGGAAAAGTGTTTATAAAATATTTATTTATGGGTAAATTAATACAAATATATAGTTTATCGCTTATTAACACCTTTTTATTTTGGGACTAGGGGTATTCATGTAATTTATTACAAATATAATTATCATGTTGGTGATAGCAACGGAAGCACTGCGTCTATGTTAACAGCCAAATTCCCGAATATTTTTGATTAAATACAAAGATACAGTCAGTATGAAAATAGAAATATTTTATTGAAAAATGCTTACTCTATACGTTACTTGTATACAATCACACGGCAATATTTAAATGTATAAGTATGTTTATATTGTTTGGAAAAAACCAACACAGTTTACGTCAATAATTTGTCTGTCCGTCCGTTTGTATTTATTAGCGTTAAGTTCAGAAAAATGTGGTTTAATATATTCGTAGAGCTAAAGTCAAGCTGTTATAGAACACGTTAAAAGAAAAGAATAATCTGTAATCCCTTATACTTTTGATGATAATATTAATGATAACAACAATAATAATTAGGAATAAACGCGATATTTTCTTTCCATATTATAAAAGGAAAAAGTGATTGAGCTGTTAAAGAGTAATATGTAAATAGAACAAGTATTAAAGAATCAATCATGTAACATTCGTATCAACCTGTGTTTCGAAAATGTCGGCGCAACAGCATCATTTCACTTGAAATAAAACATTTTTTGTAGATTTTTTTCTAGGATAAAATAACCCTTGTTTTAACATCTAACATCTGTTAAGTACATACCTATTTAGTTCTTAATGAGTAGCTGGCTCGAGGGCAAATAGGTCACACTTCCATGTCTGTTGGCTATATACCAATAAAAATGTTCTTTTCTTCATATAAAATTCAGCTACATCAAAACAATTTTGATACAGTTTTTAGATTTTAACTCTGTCGTAGACCTATTTTTCCAAAAAAATGCATACATTTGCTTCAACAAAACAGAAAAAGGGGGTGTTGAATAGTATGCAGTAAAATGCAAGTTAAATGAAGTTAGTTATCCTCATATCGCCGCATTTCAGACAGCGGCCCGCAGAATAAACACCCTACTTTCGTTTATAGGCATACATACACTAAATAGAAAAACGGCGCGGATAAAAAATGGTAATGGCGGATGCAAATAGTCCTCATGTTTGTGCTCTGTAGAGCTATTTTTCCTATTCTGTTTGCATTTTTTTGGAGTAAATTCACGTGACAGATCTATGCTTGACATGTAGGTAGCATTTCGATAATGAAATAACAACATGACAAAATGTTTCATGGAAATTTAGATTATACACTACAAGTGTAATTTGTGGTATCTATTTTTAGGCTACTAGTAATTTTTCAGTTGGTGTGCTTGACTGATATTATTTTTCTTACATCAAACATGACCCCACTTTTTTAATTTTTATTTAGCACTGAAAATATTCTTCAAGAAAATGTAGGTTGCAGACATTTAAAATGGGTCCTGATTTGTGCTGAATGCTGAGTATCTTATTGTATGTAAAATACATTGCACGAGTGAAATAATGCTCATTTAGCCCTTGTTTTACGTGCAAATGTGCGAAAATGCTTGTGAAGTTTAAAGGTCCTGGGCTCAGTGGTTCGCGAGTAAAGTACCTTCATGCAAAACGTTAACGTTGGGACGAACGAACGAACGAACGAACGAACGAACTAACTAACGAACGGACGGACAGTTGAAAACTAATATGTCTCCCTTCGGGGGCATTAAAAGAAAGAAACTTGAATATTTTTTTCTGATATATATCTCTTCATAAAATTGATTGAGCCTGTTCTTGGACGGTAGTGGAAATGGATGCTACCATCCACGCCGTCTAGTTAAACTCACTCATACACTATCACTTCGTAATATGACGCGAAATATGGCGTCACAAATGCTGACTTGTAGCTTTTCTCTCTTAGTTTAAACATATTTATTCCCAAATAATAAACATATACGTTGATATATAGTCATACAGTGAATATTTTGTAACTTAGGAAAGGATAAGAAAACATGAAGGCGATCTACTGCCTGTATAATATCTTTACTCGCTAGGTAGGGAATAATCAGTCCACTTTCTAACGTGACTATTCCTTTCATTTTTATTTCAGTCTGATAGTCCAACTTGTGACGTAGTTATAACCTTCGTTTTATTTCAGTCTGAAATTATGTCCAGCTCTAGGCGGACAGGTGGTCTAGCGGTAACACGCTTGACTGTCAATCAAGAGGTCCAGGGTTCGAATTCCATTCCAGGCATTGGAAGTTTTTGAGATGCTCTGGAGTGTCTCCCACCTAACTAAGAGGCCTGTACTGGTTCTTCCCGGGAGAGACGGCTTTGCGTGAATCAGTGTTATACACTGGACACCTTAAATAGCAGAATTTCTAATCGCAAAGAGGTAGGTTAAGTTAGTCGGACATACCTTATCGAAATATGTTCTCTCGGCTTTATCTCATTCTGTCCCTGTGGCTAGGCCGCTCAG
>NW_026462009.1:0-65865 GCF_021730395.1 Mercenaria mercenaria | reverse complement strand
TCTCACCTTTTGCCCGACTAATTTTTTTCTTATTCTTTTTTCATTAAGTTTTGATTGCATTTATATAATAATGTAAGATAATGTAAGATAATGTAAGATAATGTAAAATAATATAAGATAATGTAAGATAATATATTATTATATATAAATGGAAATTCCAAATTATGATACAAAAAGTGATAAATCCAATAACTTTAAACAACGTTATCCTTTTATGCCGGATTCATGATTTAGAATGTTAATATGTGGATCTTCTGGATCTTGAAAAACAAATACATTAATGCATATACTCAGAAAACCTCTTATATATTATGATGAATTATACTTATATGCTAAAAACCTAGAACAATCTAAATATCAAGATTTAATTAACCAATTAAGTCAAATTGCAAAAAAAAAAATAATGTAGATCCAAATGAAATACTTGAATATTCAGCTGATCCTAACCAAATTGAAGCTTGTGAGAATCTTGAATCAGAAAAACAAAAAGTAGTAATATTTGATGATTTTGTATGTGAAGATAAAAAAGTTCAAAATGAAATAACAAAATACTTTATTCAAGGACGTCACAAAAACTGTTGTGTTATTTATTTAAGCCAGTCTTACTATAAAACACCAAAAGATATCCGAATTAACTGTTCACATTATATTTTATTTGAAAGTCCAGGTAAACGAGAAAATGATATGATTTGTAATGAACAAAATATTAACCCTAAATCTTTTGCTAATGCAACAAATCAAAAATATGATTTCTTATATATTGACAAACCAAGGAAGTTTTTTAGAAAAAAACTTTACTGGTAATATATAATAATTATATAATGGGAGTTTTTAATAATATAGAACAAATAAGTGAACCTGACAGTATAAGTAAAGTTAAATTTGATATTGATTTAAGTGATTATGCTACTAAAAACAATTCAAAAAACTTAAAAAGGAAACGGAATCGTATCTTCACAGAAATAAGGAACTTGATAACACAATGAACAGAGCATTAGACATAGGAGGTAATAACTTTATAAACCTAGGAGATCCAGATAAACCAAACGATGCAGTTTCAAGACGATTTATGTTTAAAAAAGTTCAAAGTGTAATAGATGACTATAATCTTGAAGACATCAAATCTATAAAACAGACATTAGAAGAAGAAGTAAAGAATATTGAAGAATTAACAAAAGATTTTAGAAAGAATTCATTATTAATAGTTCAATTACAAGGTAAAATTGAAGAAGAAATGAAAGCTATGGTTGATTCTATTAAAGAACTTGAAGAGAAATCTGATTTGACAGATGACAACATAAAAGAAGTATTTCGAGTTAATTTAAACATTTTATTCACTCAAATTCAAGAATTAAAAGATAGTATGATTAAACATGAAGAACTAAAAGACAAGATTATTGAGGTTGAGAAAAAGTTACAAAATATGTATCAGTTAGAAATCAGAACAGAAATAAATAAACTAAATACTGAAACTGAAAATAAGCATAAAGATTTATTAGAATTAATTTCAAATAAACTTGCAGAATATAAATCTGAACTGGAAAAGGCAGCTTCAAAAAGAGGTGATGATCATGACACAGCATTAGATAAAACCTTAAAAAAAAAATTAATTCTAAAATAGATGACTTTAAAAACAAATTCGAAATTGGATTAGTATTGTTGACAACCGTCATAATTTAAAGTATGCAGACTTAAGTAATATTACAAAAAAATTACAAGAAGATATTAATGAATTTAATGCTAAAGTTGAAAAACAAAAAGTGAACTGGACTTTGTAGTTGAAAAATCAGTTAAACAAGGAGAATCAATCACTGCCATTACTAAAGCAATTAACACAATTAATGATCAGCTAGAAAATTTTAAGAAACAATTTCAGAACTTGATTAGTACTGTTGACACACGTCACAATATAAAGTATGCAGACTTAAGTAAACTTAAAGGTTTATTACAAAAAGATATTAATGAATTTAAAGATAAATTTAATGATAAAATTAATGATGAAATTAAAAAAATAATAAATGATCTGGACTCTGTAGTTGAAATATCAGCTAAACAAGGAGAATCAATCACTGCTAATACCCAAGTAATTTCTACTAATACCCAAGAAATTACAAAAGTAAAAAATGCTTTTCTAAAACAAGAAACACAATTAGCTAGAACAAAGAATACTGTTAACAATCTATCTGCTTTTGAAGTTGCTACAACAAAACGACTTGATGATTTAGCTGAAATAATTCTTCAACTTAAAAAGAAAGACAGGAAAATAGAAGAAAGGTTAGAGGAAGTGGGACATGAAGTGTTTTCTCTTCGAATACTAAAATAACAGTTTTAATTGATTACATAAAAATGAAAAAGTATTTTAACCGTCATGGTGCACTGGATATATTCAACATATGAAAATCTGATCGGGCTGAACTATATAAATATATTTGAATTAAAACCTGGAATTATTGTAGATTATAAAGATTTTATACAAATAAACCAAAAACATAAAATAGCTGTACCAGATGTGCTTTTGAGGGGTGTGTTTGTGGTCGAAAAAACCGGAATTTATATAATAAATATTAAGATTTTATTAACGGGTTCGAGCCCTATAGGTGAACCGTATAAACCGACTAAAAGCCCAATATCACATTTTATATTTAGGTGGTGGAATAATGATGATGACATAATTTTTAGTACAATTATCCATTCTGTAAATTTAGCAGCTGAGGACTATGACACTGATCAGTTAATATCTATGTATAAGAAAAAAAAAATTATTTAACACAAGGGACAATGTTTGACATTCATCCTTATAACGATTCAACATCTACAGAAGTAACATTTACGCTTATGAAGGATAGTTACATCAGATTCTACATATCGGATGAACATATATTTAATGAACCTGAATTCGTAAACAAACTTTTAAGTTAAAAACTTTAATTAAAACTTTAATTAATTACTGTGTTTTAATTTAACTGGAATAATTAATATAATGGGAATATTTAATAATATAAATGAAAGCGTATGTTCAATCATGCATATGCTTATGGCATACTCAAACGATTGAGTGATTTTCATAACATAAAAGTATTATGATTTTCAATCATGTGTATACCTATAGCATACTCAAACGGTTGAGTGATTTCAGTTGTTTGTACTTAAATCTTGTAATACTTAATACTTTAATAGTTGTTAAAAAATGCAAAAGCCGTGTTATGTACATTTATTTTAACCCCGACGCCAGGTAGAATTTATTACGTGCACACCCGACCCGGGTGAACCATTAGTCTTTCCTAAGAGACCTCATCTGTAGGCTCCACCATACAGCTGGTTTTTCCTAAATCATCAAACCTGCCCGGTTTTGCAGCCAGAATCACCCTTTAACCCCATTGTTCGTTGCCTCCCGAAACCTTCGAAACTAGAGACAAGAACGAAGTAAGGCAATTCAGTGCTATTACAACATTGACGGAAGAATTCTTTATGTGTACAACCATCAATGTCAAACAGCAGGCTGTAACCGTTAACAGACAAGGCGACCCAGTACACAAACCATACTGCAAGCTACCTTTAAACAGACAAGGAAGCGTCAGATCGACTTCCGGAACTAAGCGTAACACAACACGACTCAATGATATAAAAGTTGAAACCGGTTATATATAGTGTATATTCTTTATTATAATAGTGTTATGGTTTTGAAATTATCATAATTTTATTTTCATGTGTTATAATTTATTCAATTACTTTTTGTTTTTAAATAATAACAACTCCTAAAGTAATTTTATTCTTCCAATATTAATTAAAATAATTTGTATGAATTTCAATTATCAAAGGGAGATATTACTTGTTTTTTTTTTTTTTTAATTTCAATTATTAAAAAGGGGGATAGATTTATAAATAACCTGACCTTGTTATATTTGGTATATTTAGCATTTGGTTTCCCGGTCTGTGTTATTTTTAGTTTGAAATTTTCTTGTTTCATGGATAATTATTAATGTATTTATTGGCATTGTGTACATTTTGTGTCATTTCTAATGTCTTTAACAGTTGTTTTATCTATGTAGAAGGATTACAAAACAAGGAAGTAAAAGAGTAATTTAAACAGAAAATAAATGTGGTCTAAATTCAACCACATTATATTTTACTTCCTGTATGTTATATTAGGCCAAACTTATTCTACATTTTGTCTCCTGGTGTAGTGTGGAAACTATTTTTAAATAAAGACATGTGTTTTCTTCATTTTAAATCATCTTTAGTTAAATCATCTTTAGTTAAATCAGAGGTTTTTACTGGGTTTAAAACCTGTGGATTTTAAATTGTCCGGCATTGGTCGGTTTTTTAGAAGTGGTCAAAAGGTTAAGTGGGGTCAGATGTTTCAAAAACGCTATATTTAATACTACTCACTTTATAGCCTATGCTTTGTTGAAACATTTTTCTATCATGAATTTCTAGACTTGGCGATCGCTAAACAAAAATCGCGCAAAAATAGCATGGAATTCCCGTGTTAAGGTAAATGCACGAGTTAGCTATGATCTAGGCTTTAGAATTTCCAAGTGTTTAAACAGTTTTAAGTATGTATTGGAGTCAGATCCTTGTGTCATTTTCTTTGTTGTGTAGTAGATAAAATCAATCAAATAATGTACTAATGTTATGATTAATGTGGTCTCTAAATTTGACAAATACTTAATGAAATAAAACTGTATTAAACTATTTCGGCTTTGTAGCATTCACTACTCTTCAAGATACGTAGATAATTGCGTAACAAGTTGACAGCTGCTTATACATGTATTAACATCGTAGGAGGTAATGACATAACAAATGCTGTTTCAAATGCGTTTCATGAGTTAGCTACTGTATGATATAGGTTTTATTATTTTCACGTGTTCTTAATCAGTATTTTAAACGTACTGGAGTCAGATCCTCATATGCATTTCTTTGATGTGTAGTAAATATTATCAATAATTTAATGTACAAATGTTGTTCTTTTTTTTACAAATAAGGAAACTGTATTAAAATTCTCTGGCTTTGCTGTAATAATTACGGTTGAATTTACATAGGTAATTGCATTATGAGCTGAATATATGAACATCTTTGGAGGTAATACTACATTTATTTTTTTCAAATGCAGCACGGTAATTCAAAAGGAATTAGTATATTTCAGCACCGCGACTGAAGTTGAAAGTGTGTTAAATGCGATGAATATATATAGAATGTATATTTTGAGTAGTGTTCCTGTGTATTATAATATTCTCAGTTTAACATAAGTATTGTCAAATCAAGTCATTAACTTAGAAATAAAAGCGCATAACACAATAAGCCGGAAAAGATATGCGGTAACATAAATATATAACACTGTCTTGTGAACGTAAAAAGATATTTAATTGGTAATTGATGAATTAATCAACATAATCTTTTCACTAATAAGCTTATAATGACGAAAGCATTATGTTAAATTAGTGAAAATAATTTAAACCTTTGTGTGTATGTACTACGAGTTGTATACAGGTAAACTGGGGAACTGCAAATAGCGAAAGATACACACCGTTGTAAAATTCTGATTGTGTGTGAGGTATGTGTATGACCAGAACCGGCGTACCGGGGAATAAATTTCTATCGCTCAGAATCAGCTCAAATTTCGAGGTATGACTAAGAATCTAGAGGTCCTGTTTCCGGACCTCCAAACAACCCGTATTGGGCAGGCTAGAGGTCTGGTAATCAATATACATGTACTGTTATAAACTGTAATACAGTACCAGCGTATAAGGTACGTAATTGCTGGTAAGGTAATTGCTGCTAAAAGTTATGATTAGTTGTCATAAAGTTGCCTTTATTACGTTTATTTTTGTAAATATTTTATGTATAATTAGCTCTCACTCGAGTTCGATACATATTGAATATGAAATTTTAACAGCGATGTCCGGTAGTCACCGTTGTTAATTTCCTGTCACTGTTATGCGTTTTGAAAAAGTATTTAAAATCCTATATGACAATGGGAAAATCGGAGTCTTCTATGACAAAGAGTTATCACTTGCAAAGGCCGTGCAGTCTGTAGTTCAAAGCTCAAATTATGATGTCAAAGAAGTAATCTTGAAAGGTCATGAGTGTGTTCTTGAGGCAAATAGTACCAAATGACCCATGCTGAATTTGCCCGAGTTAAACAGCACTTATTTGATAGTTTGAGTACCTTAAAGAAGATTGTTTGATTTAGTATATGCTGAGACAGCTAATGTTAACTTAAGAATTTGAAAGGTGTATTGGCACCGAGGCTTCATCCTTTTTACTGGAGGTGCACAATTGTAGCACAAATTCTTGCACTAAAAGGTCCACGCATACAAATATACATTAAGGTTAGGAATGACCCTCAAAATGGAAGCTTGGAGAGATAATGTGTGCAGTGTAAGAAGCATCTATGCAATAGTTATTCCAGATATGTATTTGTCTGTCAAGCAACAACGTAAAATAAAAGATGTTTCTTAACATAATTGGTTATTTAACTGAAATGTTTAAATTCTTGATTAATCCGAACAAAATACTCAAATGTAAAGGATATGAGTCTGCCCTGACCTAGTTGCACGTTTTCTTTATCATAAATTGTTACTTGAAACCTTGAAAACATAATATAAAGATGGTAAAGGGACAAAGGGTCGCCTTTATATACGTTAGACCAATCTGAGATGTCGCCATTAAATGTAACATAGGATCCAAGGTCCTTATCTCACTTGATCCATTTAAGCTTGGTTGAACCGTAATTTTCACACAAATGAATTCGTCACACGTGTGAAAATTTCGTATGAATTCCCCACACACTACGTGACAAATACGTACGAATATGTCACAAGTAGGTTTTGTGAAATTTTCGAGCCCCATTTTTAACCACCTCTTAGTACCAACGAAATTTTCACAAATATGTCACACATGTGTGAGGAATTCGTACGACTTTTTCACACATGTGACGAATTTGTGTGTGAAAATTACGGATCAACAGGGGGTCAGAATAGCAGAATAGGAGAACAACTCCAGCAGAATAGCAGAATAACTCCAGGAGAATAGCAGAACGACAAATTTCAAGGGCATATTTGGGGGCAGAGGGATCAAGGTCAAATTTATCGAAAAGACGATCAAAATGCAATATCGCCTTTGCAGTGCATTCTGCGGTACTTGTAATCTTAGTATAATCAGACTTGAACTTATCTTCCATACAGGTATCGTTGATGATAAAACTTATTTACACACTGCTATTTGGATTTTATATATCTAAATGAGATTCCAGTTGATAACTTATTTTGCGTAAATAATAATAGTTTTTTTTTTTTTTTTTTTTTTTTTTTTTTTTTTTTTTTTCAGCGAACGACTTCGAAACTTGGAATAGGTTATAAGTTATTTTTCTTTGTAAACAATTTTAACAAACGATATTGATAAAAATAAAAATGTTTGCCTGGGTAGGGGGGGGGGGGGTGCAAATTCTCTAGGACTACCCCTAGCCCTCCCTTATCTGGAAAATATGGACAAAATAGTCGTTTTATCTTTGCTAAATATAAACTAACATGAATAAATTTCATCTTAAAAATTGGGTGCACGGAATCTTGATTCATCAATGTCGCGATATGTTACATTAAATGATTCGTTGACTAGAAAGTTACATCGTTTATGACAAATATCAATTAAGCGACATAGAAAATTAAATCCAAACTCGCATTGAAGAGGGAATTTTTGTCTGCCGATATACAATTTAGTAGGGTAGAGTTGTCCCGAATAGACGTTCAAGTCATACGTCACGTGATTAGCATGACTATGTGTTTGCAGCCCGCCCGCATAGCTCAGTAGGGAGAGCGTTGGTTTACGGATCGCGGGGTCGCGAGTTCAATCCCCGGACGGGGCGTATGTTCTCCATGACGATTTGATTAAAGACATTGTGTCTGAGTCATTCGTCCTCCACCTCTGATAATTCATGTGGGGAAGTTGGCAGTTACTTGCGGAGAACATGTTTTACTGGTACAGAATCTAGGAACATTGGATATGCTAACTGCCCGCCGTAACATGACTGAAATACTGTTGAAAAACGGCGTTAAATCCAAAACAAAAACACAAACAAACAAAAACTACTGAAATGCTGATGCGGATTTTGTTTATCAAGTGAAACCTGTTAAACAGCCGAAGTTATCAGAAACTAGAATCGGGATGTTCCAACATTTTCCGTTTACATCATAACAATTTGACACACAATTTATTTTTTCTTACACACATTTTGACGTCGTTCTTTTAATGCAATATACAGGAATACGATTGAATCATTATTTTCAAGTGTTTGTAAAAAAAGGTGAAATACCAAATTGACCTGTTGTACTTCACTGTCAAATGATCAGAATAAAAATAAGAAAATCAAGTCATATATATTGGACAATCACATTTTAATGCGCTTACCTTTCAGAACAATACAGTTTCTGTCACACTGTTTCGTTCAAATGCAGTGCACGTATTCCTTCGTTTTTTAATAGTAAGAATCTGAAAACCGTATTCAAAATATTTTATTTTTTTTTAATCAGTAAGAACCATAAAAACTTTATACCAATATTATCAAGCTTGGAACTTTGAAAAAAAAAAAAAAAAAAAAAAAAAAAAAACATAAAATGGTGTTCAGCTGTTTTGAAGTCTAAAGGTAAAACAAATTTGTGCGACATTATTTGTCGCATGTCACTTTTGTGTACTTACAAGTATTCTATGTTAAATATACCGATTAAATATTTAATTCGAAAGGAGTGATAATCCAATCAAACTCTGTCACGACTAATCGGACTCATGTGTCTCTAACGATGCATAGATTAGACTGATGTGTTATTTGGCGGAAATTGCATTTGTTTACTTTTTATATATGATTAATACAAGAATAATCAAATAACTTACAATTATAAATGTATATCAGGTGATTTCCAATCATGCACGGACTCATATTTTATTTGTACTTAAGGTGTCGCCTTTAACATCAAGTGGGTGGGGGGGGATGAAAAACAAAAAAAAAAAAGGTTATTTTTTCAAATACATCCTCTAAGTTTGATAAAGTTTGTAATTATGTCATTCACTTTCATTAAAAACTATACGCTATCGTATATAATGTGTAGATTTGGCTTAATGAAAACTGTTACTTTTTACATCTTCATTTTGTATGCATTACATCCAACATTATATGTCGTCTTGTCTCAAAACAAATACATCTATACATAATCCATGCATTAATTAACAACATCAGAAATTGAAAATAAATATAAAGTGAACCACTAGACAAATAACACTATCCAGAATAGAAAAAAATAGCAATAACATTGTGTACAAGAAAGTAGTAAAAATGTATGTATGGTGGGCAAAAAATCTGAAAATTATGAATTTAAAAAAAAAATGAATGTAAATACATGTGCCCGTGTTTAAAATGTGAACAGATATTTCAAATAAACATACTATGAGACAACTGCTTTATTTCAAGTAACCATCAATTAAAATTAACTAATGGGAATTACCTCCCTTCAACAACTTGAAGTTTGGAAAGTTGGTCATTCTGACTTATGAAATTTAAAGGATGAAAATTTATTTTGATCTTTAATCAAAATGCATAAAATACATCAATTGGTAAAATGTTTAATCTGAAAGTTTCCTAATAAGCCTAGTTGCGCATCCAATATAAAATGTAAAAGTTAAATGAAACAGGATAAAATATTTACGTATAGAATGTAAGTTATTTTGATAGACTTTTTACTACGCTGTTCATAAAAGTCAATGAAAAACAATGTACTGGTTGAAAACTGAAACATATTAAGATTTAGTGTGGTGTTGTGATTATCAAACCAAAAATATTAAGAGCTTTCAGACAAAGGAAAAATATCAGTTTAAATGTAACAACATTATTCTTACCTACAAAGAATTACCTGAATTGAAGTTATAAACAAACATTTTGTCATAAAAACCGGTAATAAGAACAATGTTGTTGTAAGATAACATCTGTAAATTTTAACAATAAAATGTGTTAAAGTTGTTAAAGGAAATTTCACGATTGTGAAAAATAATGATAATAATTATATATTCCAAAGATTATTTGATAAGTCTAGAGAAGATATAATGTATGAACCAAATGATAATAATAAAAAAAATCACAGCCTTGCTTGATATACTTCTTTAGATGCAGAAAACAGTGCTAGATGACAACTTACAGGTTATTCTTTCACTACTTCAGAGAAAAATACCAGATCTGATTGAATTAGCAAGTAAAAGTATCAAGTATGAAATTGAAAATCTGTGTCTGTGAGAACATACCTGAACTCACTAATGGTCTGTGCTGACTATTGGTCTTTGTGTTTTACAAAAACTGGACAGTTTAAATGTATATAAAAAACTATGTAAAACAACATCTTCGGAAACTCCTTATGTGGACTGGCGTGGAATCTATACCCCTGATGTGGACTGGTGTAGAATGTATATTTCTGATGTGGGCTGATGTAGAATCTATACACCTGATGTGGACTGGTGTAATAAGTATGGTATATACTCCTGATGTGGACTGGTGTATAATTTATACTCCTGAATTGGACTAGTGTAGAGTATATACTCCTGATGTGGACCGATGTACAGTATGTACTCCTGATGTGGACTGGTGTACAGTATGTACTCCTGATGTGGACTGCTGTCGAGTCTATTCTGCTGATGTGGTGTAAAATATATCTCAGGGATTATTTGTACACTAGTCTAAAACCAAATTGTCAACAGTTTCTAAATTGTTTTTGTTTAAATAAGTAATATTAGTATACTTAGTATACTTACTGCTATTATTTATACATTTTAATGTTTTATATAATAAATGTAAGGTGATATCAAAACTGGAAAAAAAATGCATGAAATATAGTCATTGTTTTTGTTTTGCTTTACACATGAGAACAATTCTGCATTTTTTTTCTAACATAAAATTTCTTACGTTTACTAAACAGGAATCTAGTCAAGTGGTTTAAGCTGAGTCAAAAGTCCCTTTTCTCTCAATGCAGTGTCACTGAGCCCTGTTGGAATAATAATTATTATGTGTTGAAATCATAAAACTAGGTTGCTGAATGATGGTTGCTCTACAAAAAGTGCTCATTCTTGTATGGGAAATATGCGAAGAGTCATGGTGGAGGATATTTCTACAGAAACAAGCTCGAAGTGATTGTATGATCTTAACTGTGACGGCTACATGAATAGTATCAAACACAATTTTGTCATGTATAACTGTATCACATATTTAGGTGCATATTCTGTTTCCAAAAAATAGCAGAATAACTGAGCTTTAATTTCACGAGATGTTGTTAGCATGTATAGATAAATGGTGATACAAAGGTTTACTTTGCAATTAAGTTAAATTATCTAATTGCTATCCAAAAACTTTAAAAAACATCCTTCAGGTCAGCAATCCAATTGTCTACTTCACTCACAGTCTCCTCATTATCGTACTTAACATCATACACAGCTTTTGATGATCCATCTTTTCGTGAAATTTTTTAAGCCAAAAAAATCAACATATTTATATAATACTGGTGATTGTAGATTTCTGTTTTCTGTTTTTGCGTTGTATGATTAACCATAAGCTGTAAATAACACTGTCTTATAATATAGTTCAAACAATTTACATATTTTCGCAGCCACTATATATATATATAAATTTTAAATTGGCAATAATATTCTATGCAAACTTTATTTGACATAGTACGGATTTTGGTCTCATACTGACAAACAATATATTTTAAAAAAAACAACATGTGAGTCAAAGAGGCTGCACATACATATATGCCCTTAATAATAAATTTGAATTTAATCTGCCTGCATGAGAGCTGTAAAGGTAGAACAGCAAGCTTTCCTTCTACGAGTATTAACTTTTGGAAGTCAGTTGTATTATCCATGGATAATACAACTGACACATCTTATTTTCATAAAACTATGTTTGTGTATGAAAATTCCGGCCCGTGTTTTATTCAAAAATGTGGGGTGATAACTTTCAGTTGCGGCTTTGTTTATCAGTGATTTAATGGTAGACCATTGAACAAGTTAGATTCAAAAATTACTAAAATCTACTAATGCTGACCTCATTCAAAATAACGCTATACATCAAAATATAAACAGACATGATTTGAGTTGTTGTGGATGAAGAATATCAAACATACTTTATCAAGAACAAAATATGCTTATGGAATTTAACAATAATAAACAAGGCAGTTTCTATTACAGACAATTCCTATATTCTGCTATATATGTACTAACCAATGGTGACTCTGGTTTCCTTATCCCTGAGCAGAGTTATGAAACTTTGTTATCATACTGTATACATAGAGTCTGCATATGCAATCTTGTACGAAATCTCCTAAACCCCTTGACAAAGTTTAATGAAATATCACACAAATGAATATATGTCGTAGGCCAAACGGGAATCTAAGCAGATCCGGAATCGGTCTAGACCAAACTAGAATTATATTTTGGTCTAGGCCAAACTAGAATTTTAGTTTGACCTAGACCGATTCCGGATCTGCCTAGACTAAACTAGAATTCTAGTTTGGCTAGACTGATTCCGGATCTGCATAGGCCAAACTAGAATCTTCTTGATTAAGAATTAACATATTAATAGACGCTAGTTTTCACCTCATAGGGGCACAGATATAACAAGGGGTTTAGGGATATGATGTACAGTTTGGCTATTCCGGATTTGCCTAGGCCAAACTTGAATTTTCTTTCTTACGAGTAAACATATTAAAAGACGCTAGTTTTCACCTTACAGAGGCATCAATATAACAAGGGGTTTTGGTGGTGATGTGTAGTTGGTGTCTTTTTTTTTTCTTCTTTCTTTTGGGCAATTCTCAAATTCCCAGCATAATGCAACACTCTTATAAAATACATATAAGCAAGTGTATAATGCAACAAAAATGTCTTCAGCAGTCTATATTTTATATGCTTTTGTTGTCTACTTTGTACAATTTGTATTCTGTTTCCCATGTGTTTTCTTGAAATTTATCTTGAAAACACAATGAGTTTGGACATGAACACAATTTTTTTTTCTGTTGTTGCCTTACTCTAACACTACAATCTATAGAGGCTCTTTTCAAAGAAACATCTTACATGTTAGTAGGAACAAGATTCCGAAGTGCTTGAAAACACATGGCGAAGGTCCAGCAGATCATCTGAAGAATAGCTAATGTTCACAATACTGGATGGTGTGAAAAGTTTATAGCCACACTTAACATTTAATTTCACAGATAACATTTTACATGGAAGAATACTTGCATCTATATTATTTCTGTCAACTTTGTCAATGCCAACCGTGTCACCCTTTTGGTAGGTTTTCTGGAGGTGAGCTACCTGGTTCTGATATTTGGTTGTTTGTCGGTGAGCTATAGCTAGGTAGTTTTTTCTTTGGCCCCGTCGCGGAATATTTTAAAAAGGACACTTTCAAACATTAGCATGTGGAGTATCTGGTTCATCATCCAGGAGGCTGCTCTTTTCCCAAAAGACATAATGTCCTCGTTGGAGCGGTTCCTCAAAAGGGCATCAAGTACATTAGTGACTTCAACAACAAAATGAGTTTCTTTGTTTATAGTTGATCCATGGAGAAATTTGGCACCTTGTATGATATAACCCTCGGCAATGATATTTCCATCAGCAAAGAGTTGGTACATGCGTCATCTCGTATGGGTAGAGTCTGGTGTATTACAGCGTAATGATTTGTTATTTAACTGTTTTATAGGAGTGTGTAAGGGGCTATTGTCTTGTTGATGTTCAGTAGGAAAACCTGCACTCGGTTAAAGAAGCAGAGTAGCAGCCTCTGAAGCATCACCATCACAAGTGGAAGTAGCGGAGGTACCATCAGTAGTAGAGGCATCATCATCCTGTCTCGTCTCTGTTTTGAGAGCTTTTTCAAGAATATTGGTATCTATGTCTTCCTCATTGAGAAGATGCTGTTCAACTAATGTCTGTAAAGTGTGGACATTTTGCCTTCGACGCTGTTTTTATATTACATTCACATTTTAAACTAGATTACCAATTGAAAACCTCTGCCAGTAGTTAATTGTAATAAAACGAATGAATTAATATTTTAATTGCACTTAAACAAGATGATATTATTTGCTTTTATATTTTGTTCCTGTGAAAAAGTGATTCTTCAATCGCGCAAACTTAAAGATGGAAGGAATGCCTTTATGATTGTTACTATTAAACAAGATAATCTCAAAACTGATTGATAATAATATTTTAGGGGGACTATTTGGTTTTATTATATAATATTGGGACATATTGTTAAAATATAATTAATTGTCCCTTGTAACTAGAGCTTTTTTCTTATTCTTTAATGCTTTAATGCAAAAATTTAAACCAGAACATAGATGTTCATCTATAACATTTTTTTTAAGTTCATAGTAAAGATTCCAGTTTGGACTAGGCAGATCAGGAATCGGTTCAGCCAAACTACTACTCTAATTAGACCTAGGCAGATCCGGAATCTAGATTCCAATTTGGCCGACGGCATATACATACAGTTCACATACTTATAGAATCTTGTGTGCATCAAATTTCCTAGATGTCCTTAATGTAGAGATTGACCCTAAAATTTTCAGTGATAATATTATATTAAATAAAGTCTAGAAATTGATTTCCAAGTCATTGAAATGACCAAAAATGATTTCACAAATGTGAAGTTTATGATAGTTTTGTTAATATCAATAACAGAAATTTTAATTTTTAATTTAAAGTTGTGGTCCACAAAGAATGACAACTCTTGCCTTGGGCTAGTACTTATAAGTTGAGATCTATTAGTTTACTTCCCTTGCAATAACACAATTGAATGGGAAATGAAAACTGTTTTAGACACAATATCATACTTTTTTTGCACTACAAAATCATTTAGGATTTATTCATTTGTGTTTGATTTACCCCTCAAGACATGGCTCCTATGATTTTGGCAACTTACATATGGTAAAAAATTAACTTTTAACAAGCCAATAATAAAATGAAGTACCAGTAGGTAAATAATAGTTTTGCTTGTATCAAAATGTCACAATAGAACCACTTTTGTAATACAAAACACCTGGTAGGATTAGTAAAGGTGCAATTATATTGATCTCTATTTACTATGCCTACTTTATGCTCTTCATAAAAAACATTGTGACTACTTTTAAATGCAATAAACTGTGTCAGTGCAAATCGGAGAGTGGCTCTAGTTTTTTAAAGTTTAAAGGACAAGGTAAGCCTGACGATAAAAAAATCATATGAAAACAATTTTCAAGCCTTTCATAACGCTGAAAGAATTGTTAAAATCAGACAATTATTGAAAAAGATATGGCATTTTAAAATTGAAAAAAATTGCTGCTCACGGAGGCAGCAATTTTGTGTATTTACATACTGCTGAATTATTTTTTTAGCAAATAACCTATTAAATAGATTATTTTAATATGTTTCCTGAGTGTAAGATATAATACATGGTAATTAATTCCATTATAGCTGGAAAAAAATAGTTTACAGAAATAAGTAAATACAATTCAAATATGATTAAAGATTCCCAGCAGATGGAATTAACTTCAGAAACAACAGTGCCTTTCCCTTGAACAGTTTAACTTAGATAAATGTTTTCTATCTCTCAGATTGCTAATTTGTCAGACAGAAGATGAGAAAAAATGGTAAACCAAAAACACGAGGCACTGGAGTGGATCAAGAAAGATAGAGATCCAGATGGGTTCATGGTTCAGGAGTGTGGTTACCAAGGTTAGTTGGTGCTTTGTAAAATTTGATATATTTTAAGTTAACTTTTTATACGCCCATCAATAGACGGGATATACTACGGGAACACCTGCTTCCACCGCTCTCTTGGTCAAATTGTTTTCATCCCATCGTAAAGGGGCTATCTCTGTCAAGTCTACAGGGGTTTTATGGACTCTTATCAGACTGGACAAGACAGGATCTTGTTTATTGGGGATTAAAACGTGTGGTATTTGGGGAGTGGGGGCGGGGGGGCACTTATATAGGAGATTTTCTTTGCCTTTAAGGAAGAACAACAGGATTAGACTATCTGAGATGTAATAGCCCAAAAGGAATATTTGAAATTATTAAATTTTCTTTGTAAACTCTTTAGTGCTCATTTTCTACCATTTGTATTACAGTTGATGAAAAAAGTGGCATGGCTGAGAATGTTGACGGATCTAAGAATGAATACATTGCTGAGAAAATTGACATAGCTGAAAATGTTGCCATAGATAAGAAAAGTGGCATACATGTAGCTGTGAATGTTGACACAGTCGAAAATGAATATGTTGCTGAAAGAATAGACATAGATTTGAAAAATGACATAGCAAAGAATTGTGACGTAGCTGGGAATGGTGACACAGCTAACAATAATAAGAATAAACATGGTGACATAAGTAAAAAAAAACATGACGTAGCTGGAAATGAATATGCTGCTGAGAATATTGACACAGCTGATAATTAAGACACAGCTGAGAATGTTGACATAGATGACAATGTTGACGTAGCTGACAATGATGACACAGCTGACAATAATGAATATGAAAATGGTGACATAGCCAAGAATGGTGACGAAGCTCAGAAAGGTGACATATCTGAGAAAGGTGAGTAACCAGTAACAATAATGAGGATGGGTCTCATTTCTAGAAAATATCATTTTTTAAGTAACATAAACAAAAGAAATTTTGTTCTATAAAATGCAGCTATAAATCATGAATCAAACATGAGCAGTCAGTACACCAGTGTAGTAAGCCTGAATGAATCTGCAGCCCTAAGATCATATGAATGACACAAAATATAATATTCAAAATGTTGTTTATGGTTTTGAATATAAACTCCTTATTCGAAACCAGATGCATGTGTGCAATATTCAACTTAATACTTACTGCAAGTACATGAAAATAACTCTATGTTTTCAGACAAAACAGACATTGTACTTAAAAGTGGTGTCAGTGATTAGTCGGATAAACCAGAAGACTACCGTTGATAACTGGTAAGTTTCAAACAGATGTGCAAGAAGAAGATACATTATTTGGTTTCAATATTCATTGTTTAAGTTTGTCAGTTGAAAATAGTTTGAATAATTTCTTGTTGAAAAGCCCATTGGCATGGCTAAATAAACAGAAGAAAAAGAAAAAATATAAAATCACACCAGAATAACTTTGTACAGAGCTTTACTCGTTCATCTGTTAACTGTGCTATGTTATTGTAAAATCCAGGATTGGTGTAATGATCAGATTAAGTTTGCATTGCCTGGGTTCGAACATATACCTAAATATAATCTGCAGCACAAACACCTCCCTAGCTGTTTGGAAACAGGTGATGGTTCTTGCAGTTTTGCATGAATGAGACATAGAGGTCCATTTTGATCAAAAGAATGTCACTGAGAAGGCATATACATTATGCTTAAATCCTTTAAAGGTTAAAAAAGAAAGGATGAAGTTTTATAAGACCCTTACTTGAGGCAGAGGAATGATATTTGTAGTCAAAATGTAGGCAGATGCCCTAAGAAGTATGCAGGACACTATCTGCCCATTACATAGAGAATAATATATGGGTGCCATGGATGGAGCAAAATACCTGATGATGCGTAGGAATTTATATGACGAGCTCGAAAGGTTGGGCCAGGTAAATTCTGTGGCCGGATCTGATATGTCTTGCTCAATGTTAGCTTTTTTGATCTCTTGATGTCCTTCGTCCATCGTCTGTTAACAGTTTCTAAAAAAATCTTCTTCTTCATGACCACTGGGCAGATTTACTCCAAACATCAAAGGAATGATCTTTGGGTAGTCCTCTTTCAAAATTGTTCAACGAATTAATTTCCATGTAGAACTCTTGTTGTCATAACAACCAAAACGAAAAACTTTAAAAAATATTTTTGTTCAAAGCTTCAAGGCGTAGAACCTCGGTATTTGACATCATCTAATGGTCCTCTATGGAAATTTAAAAAAAATATGCCCATGGGATGAAAAGAGGCTCTGCTCTGGGACCCATTACATTTAGTTTTACATAGACTTATGTAGGAAAAAACTTATATTCTTGTCTTCAACCAAGATTGTTAAAATTATGTCCCTGGGTTGAAAAGAGGTCCCGCTCCATGGGTCCCAAGTTTACATTGATTTATATAGAGCAAATCTTGTGGACATCTACCAATAATGTTCAAATGATACCCCTGGGGTGAAAAGAGGCACTGCCCTGGAGGTCCAAAACTTTTCAAAGACTTATATAGGAAGAAAACTTTAAAGACCTTGGCCTTTGATATTTGCTATGTAGCATTGCCTGGTGGTCCTTCATCAAGATTGTTCAATTTATACCCCTAGGGGTAAAAATAGCCTCGCCCTGGGGGTTCCAAATTTTACTTAGACTTATATAGGAAAACATTAAAAATCTTCTCGTCTGAAACTGCAAGGCCTAGACTTTTGATATTTGGTAGGTGGCATTGCCTAAAGGTCCTCTACAAATATTTTTCAAATTATGACGCTGTGGTCAAAAGCACTTGGGGTCACAAGTTTTAAGTACTTCTTGTCTGAAACTGCAAGGCCTAGACTTTTGATATTAGGTATGTTGCGTTGCCTAGTGGTCCTCTACAAAAAAAAATCAAATTATGCCCCTTGGGTGAAAAGAAACCCCGCCCGGGGTCACTTGTTTTACATAGAGCAAAAAACCCTTATATCTCGACTTGAGCCTACGATTCACAAACTAAGAAAGATCTTTGGTTGTTGATGCCAAAGGTACTCAGGTGAGCTATTAAGGGCCATCATGACCCTTTTGTTGCTCCATCCGCGGCACCTACCTATTATATTATTTAATCTGTTACTAAAGTGTTAGTCAAAATTACTTGGCAAACACCTGATTTTGGCCATTACTCGCCCATTATATTTCATCCAACCGTTACATCTTGACACCAATATTACCATCACATTGACTTATCCTCGTAAAAAGCATGACCAGGAAGTCCGTCTCAGAAGAATTTACAACCTCAATACTAGATATTCGAGAAGACCCATGTCTATTATCTTTATTTTTCTATCGGAAACAGAACATGAAGGTTCTTTTACTGCCATATTTTCTGGCATGACAAAGCTGATCCTGTGACATTGTCGGCAGTCACATGAACTTTGTCGCAGTTTGGCGAGACAATATAAAGCATTCCCATTGATTGTGAACGTTAAATGAAATTAAAATAGTCTGACTTGAAAATTCTTTTCTTAATCAAGGGACATAGCAGGTATTGGCACATATGTTAAATGCGTGTTTTATGTATTTTCTGAAATTGTTTTGAATGGTGTGATTAGCTTTGTGTTTGAGCTGCTGTGTATTAATACGTTAATTTTATATTCTAAAGCAATATATATAAAAACATATCACATTGTATTAGAAAAAAACAAGCATAGCTTTGTAAAATAGCTACTATGCGACTCCTTGTTATTTTAATTTCTAGAAAACGAACAGGATATTCCATAGATCAAATCACAAAAGTGGCAGAAACTGCTTGATTCCGTTTTAGACAGGTTTAGATTAGAAAGGTTATACACTATTATCTTATATAGGTGTCACAGAACTCTTGTTACCAGTAAACTGAACATTTCTTGAAGAGACGATAACATTAATTATTGATATCTTATTTGTTACTCTTGAGCACAAAAAGATCGTTGCTGGCAGTTTCATACAGACAATCAGGTACTTAATAATATATTTTAGCTCACCTGTCACTATGTGACAATCATGTGATTACTTTTCGTCTATTTGTTTATAAAAGTCTTCACTGAAACTGCAAGGCTCAGAGCTCTGAGATTTTGTATCAAATGTTTTGTTGTTCAGATCATGACCCTCTGGACTTGTATAGCTTATGGAAAAACTGGGAAAATCGTCACGGAAACAACAAGGCCCAAGGCTTTCAGCTACTGCACTTGGCATTAACTAATAGACCTTTACAATGTTTGTTCGAATCATAGACCCTTTGGGTCATAATGGCCAAAACCTGAGGTCACATGCGTTTTACATAAACTTATACAGGGAGAGCATCAAAAATAATTCTTGAAACCACAAGGCATATGTAGTTTTTAGCTCTGATATTTAGCATTACCTAGGAAACCTTAAAATGTTTAAGGCCCTCTTGTTTTGAAAGACTTCCATGCATCTGAAATTTAAAAGTCTTATCCTAAACAACAATGGTCAGAGCTTAGATATCTTGAGCATTCTACAGTTAACTTCTAATTAAATTGTTTAAAACATGTGTAAGCCTATTTCATTAAATCGCATGATCATTGATGATTATCTTTATACTTAGGTCGTGAGGAGATAGATGGCTCTAATGGTTATTCAGACTGAGACTGAGACTGGGGAATGAGTCTGAAACAGATACAGATACAGAACATTCGCCACCAGTAAAACGAAAAAAGAGGTGGACCAATGAAGTAAAACATAGATTTAAATGCCTTTTCAGAAAGTACGTTCATGATAAAATGTTTCCTCCTGGGAAAGTAACTTAAATGGCAACTAAACAACTTCAAAATAGAGAGTTTTTCAAATCAGAGCAAGGGTTCATAAAAAGATTTCAGGAAAACAGGTCTTTGATTGAAAAGTGTCAAGGAAATTTTGGATGTTAAAAGCATGTCTGCTGTTTGTTCCTTGGTAAAAAGTTTAAATGTATTTTAGCTGTCTGGAATGTTGATTATAAATGTAAACATATATATTTTTGGCAGATTTCCTGTTAGTAAGAGGGGCATTTGAAAGGTAGTGGCATCTTGATTGTAAATTTAAATCCATATGTCAAATGACATTGAATGTAAACATTTTTGCAAAGTAGTCCTTTGCCGATATGCTGGTATTTCTTCGACTAATACATACTCCTGCATTAACAAATGTGTTTTCTTTACACTCCCTAAAGGGCGAGCATATAGTTGCTGCTTTGTTCGTCCGTCCGTTCGTCACACTTTTGTCCGGAGTATAACTTGAAAAGCATCAAAGAAATTTGATTGAAACTTTACATAATTTAGAGGCCATTGAAACAAAGTGCAGTGTCAAAGAATCTTATCTCTACGTTATCTAGTTTTTTGAATTATCTCCTTTATCAAATAAGGCTTGTCCGGGGCATTACTTGAAAAGTATTAATGTCAGTTCATTGAAACTTCACAAAATGGCAGAGGCCATTGACGAGAAGCGCAGTGTCAAAACACCAGGACCACTTTACCTAGCTTTTGTATAATTCCCTTTATTATACAAAAAAGGGCTTGTCCGGATTGAGACTTGAAATGTATTAATGACATTTGATTGAAACGTCACATAATCATAGAGGCTATTGAGACAGAGTGCAGGGTCAAAGAATCATATATCGAGCTTGCCTATATTTTGAATTATCTCCCTTTATTATATAAAATAAGGCTTGCCAGAAGCATTAATTGAAAAGTATTAGTGACATTTTATTTAAGATTCACAAAAAGATAGAGGCCATTGACGGGAAATGCAGTGTCAAAGAACCGTAACTTTACCTTAACTTGTGTTGAATTATCTCCCTTTATTCAATTTTCTTTTTTTTTATTATCTCCATTTTTATGCCCCCTAAGGAGGGCATATTAAAATTGCATTGTCGGACCGTGTGTCCAATCGTCTGTTCGTGCTTCAATGTAAATTCTTGTTCCGGGATTTAACTCTGCCATCCATAAAGGGATTTTGAAATAACATTGCATAAATGTTCACCATAATAATACGACGTGTCATGTGCAACACCAAGACCTCTAGCTCCAAGGTTACACTTTGAGGTCAAAGGTAAACAGGGTCTGTTTTGTGTCTGATTCATAACTCTGCCATCCATGAAAGGATTTCAAAATAACTTGGCATACCTGTTTAAAATAATGAGACAATATGTCAGGTGCAAGATCTAGATCCTAGCTCCAAGGTCAAGGTCACACTTACAAGTCAAAAGTTCACAGGTTTCCAGTTGATTACTCTGCCATACATCAACGGAGGCATAAATGTTCCCCATGGTGGGACAACTTGTCTTGCGAAAGATCCAGACCCCTAGCTCTAAGGTCAATGTCACATATAGAAGTTAAAGGTTAACATGTTCTGTTTTTTGTTTTGCCCGTTCCATTACTATGCCATTGATAAAGGGATTTTAAAATCATTTGGCATAAATGTTCCCTGTAATGAGATGATACGCCATGCGCACGACTTAGACCCTTAACTCCAAGGTCAATGGTCACGATTTGAAGTCAAAGATGAACATGGTCTTTTTCTTGTATGGCCCATAACTCTGCCATTTATCAAGGGATTTGAAAATAATTTGAAACAAATGTAAACCATAATGTGGAGCGCACGCTTATGACCCGGGTCTCTCAGGTCAATGTCACAAAATGATTCATACCTAAACTAAATTATATAAGCATATTTTGTGCAGACAACTTTAGCATTCTTTGGCACGCTTCGGCGGTATTTGTCACCGATAGTGACAGTTCTCAGTTAAGAGCACATGCATCGGGGAGCATCATTCGGTTTTACTGATTACTCTCTAAATAAATTTCACGATTTCCCTAAGTTTGAATTGACAGCTTTTTATGTCTTATTCTGTGATAGAATAGATCCGACTATAATAAAATTATGACTATAGAATATATGATATAAGGGACTATTTACAAGCCCTTCATTTTAAGGACTAAAATTACATGCATATTCAAGCTTGGAGTATTGTAGCTCTAATAACAATATCAAATTGGATAAAGTGAGTACATACTAAAGACTTTGGCATAAAAATCACTCAAGAAAGTTTAGTGTATCAAATTTAATGTCGTATGAGCATTCATTAAACAAATGCTGGTTCCATTGATTTGTAATGAAACACATCAAATACGTAAAGTTCAACCTTAAAACTATATGTTTCCTTTACATTTATGATGTAATTGCAAACGTACATAAGTTTTAAACAAGTTTAAAACCGTAACCGATTTTAAGCTTGTTCAAAATGTTTTTTAATAAATAATTTCTAACACGGCACATCAGTAAATTGTTTGCCGACAAAGCAGTTTTATTGAATTTCAAAGACTAATTAACATGTCAAAGCAATAGACTTATCTAGCATGTGCTTTTTTTTACGGAATCTGACATTTATAACGGAGATAGAAAGCTTCAAATCCGATATCAAAGACAATTTAAGGCTTGAATTTAAGGGGAGGTAAATATATTCTGCAAGTTTTGTATGGCTAGCTTTCAAACATGGTAAAGCCAGTAAACATATTGTGTACATGTGCGTGAATGCAGGATTTGTAAATATCCCTGTATTGTCAAAGTTATGGTCCTTAGCTTTTTCATGACTACTACAACTTTGTGTGCACAACACCTGCTACACTTTTGCATGCACCACTTTCAAACTTGTTAGAGCAACTAGACATGATGTGAAGATGTGCGGGAAGTTAGGTATTTTAATTCCTTCAGTTTTGTCAGATTTGTGTACATTATCCTGATTGAGCGTCGATGTTAAGGCTGGGGTATTTAAGTCACTTTGTGGTGATATTTCTAATTTTTTTCTAACCAGAATATAATTGTTAAATCTTACACAAAAGGCTTCAAAATGTTATTTCTAGATGTATACGAAAAATATGTTTTACCGAAAGTAAACGCAAGCATCGTTGTTACTCTTTGGCAAAGCTATTGGATGACTTTTTGGCAAAACGGTGTGGTGTAGACTACGAAAATCACTTAAAAGCAGATGGTATGATTGGGTCATTGTTCCGCTTCCATGTCTATTACCAAATAAATATAATACTTTGCAGCTCTACCAAAAAATCAATGATGGAGTGCTTTCAAAAAGGCATACGACAGCACTGCATATGAAAGAATATGCAGAGAATTCAATGTTGATAAAAATGCAGACTGGAGAATACCAGGTTCTAGTCACGGGCTTGGCAGGGCGTACGAGACTTTGCCAAAGACGGATACCTTGCTTTTTGGCCTACAGGTCATATACTACCTAATTATGTGTTTGCCACACATTCAGGCAAGGGCCAATGGGATATTTTATTTGTAAAGCAAGATGAATCTGCTGCTCTGTCATGATCAACATTAATTTTAGACAACTCCAACGGTTTCACAAAAGCTGGTGTTGAAAGAATAAACGATAGCATCGGAACGTACTGTTGGGCTATTTTCGATGCACAGTCTCAAACAAGAACCGGAAAATTCGGAACTAGAACTGCTTTTGATGCGCAAAAAAAAATCCTTGCTGTTATTGAAGACGCTTGAAAATGACATTGTAATACCTAATGATAAACAATCACTTTGACTAACCAATAATGTCAATAATCTAGCTTTTCCGTTGATTTGACCCCTTGTTCTAGTTTTTGAACCCACATAACCCAGATTCCAATTTGACCTAATGATCATATATAGAATAACTTTCTTTCGGCAAGAGTCTGCTTTTTTGCTAATGTAAGATGCACAATGGAGAAGGGATCGGTAATTTAATACACTTGATAACCTAAAGTTTCTAAGACGTATGCTAGGCGTAAAGAAATCAACTAATACCTCCGCCCAATATAAAGAAATCGGCCGCGTATCTTTGTACGTAATTCGAAAAGGTATTATTCTGAAATACTGGGTAAAAATCATATCCGAGGTAAATGTTTCACTGGCTTTCAAACTATATACGATGCTGGAACACGAAGTGGATATCAACATAGCATATATAAAAACAATAACTTGGCCACTTACGTAAAATATACTAGTCTAAGAAGAACATGGCTTCGGTTAAATTTGGCAGGCACATAATATAAATAGAAGGGTATTTTATCCATTAAACAACGAATGGTTGATAACTGTTATAAATCATTGTAATTTGAAGTAAATAATTCGCCGCGTCTCCAGGCATATTGTAGTTTTAAGCATAAGTTTGCACGCGAACAATATGTTGATTGTATACAAGACAGAAAGTATTTACTGCTCCTTCGAAATTCCTTGTATCTGCGCATAATCTGTTCATACAATCAGGGAGATATAATTTCACACATAGGGCTCAGAGACTCTGAAAATCATGTTATATGAATTAAATTGAATTAGAGTTCCATTTCATATCACTTTGACCGAAAGAAAGAAGTTCTTCAAACAATAGTTTGGTCAACTGTTAATAATATAACCGTCTCACACTTCAGAAAATGCATTTTTATGTTTTCTCGCTTCGAATACTATGTATATCTTGCTATAAAAATTGTATAATGTTTTATGTAAAAAAAATATTTAGTATTGGTAATTTTATCTGCGCCATGTTTTATGTGCTTAAGCTATTAAGTTTTAGCGCATTTTCGACCAGCGTATTCCGCGAATCTTTGTAGCCGCTAAATTGTTTGTCGTCATAAAATCGGGAAATAAAGTGTTCACGAACGTTTCTAGGGTTACAGAACATATTTAATAGATCACGTTTGGTTCTTGATATCTTTTCTGACTGATATACATAATGATAAGGTATAACTGAAGTAAGATATTTTTCACATTGCACCTTTTATTGTCTAGCAGGTATTCGCGAAACAAAAACATCTCTCTTATATGCACGGCGGGCATTTCATTTTGTAGCTGTTTTTAAGTCATTGTGATAGCAGAATACTTTTAAAATCTTAACATTAGATTTTCCATTGAAATAGTGGGTGGGGTAAATAAGTAAACATGTACAAATGTGAGCTGTTTTCTGACATTTATGCTTACTACCATGTATTCATAGTAAACGTTAAAACCTGAAATCTCTATAACATTATGTTGCATATTATATGTTTTACCAAGTTTCAATTTGACTGAAATACATGAATGCTTAAACAGAGAAAGATGAACCTGCCCTAAAATAAAAATAGAGTGTTTTCACCTGTGCATTTTCTGCTCTTATCTGTCGCGGAAGGAAATGTTCTTCAAGCTCATAATTCTTAAGTGCACAAAGATCCTTATCCAACAGCCTTGAGGACTGTCTTCGCAAAAGCTATCAATATAATAATATTATCAAGAAATACAATATTTGCATTTCAGTGAGATCGATATAACTTTTTCCAAGGTTGAAATATCCTCATATTGAACGAATCTGATTTTGTTTTATTATAAAAACGAACATCTAGAGGGTTGATTTAATACAGACAAGAGAAGTTTATGGCTCTGTCCACGAGACAATACGAAGTCTTATCGTTCAATTTGTGACTATATTTGGACCGGTGGAATGGAGTCTAAAGACAGAATTTATGATATACATAGCTATAGCACTTTAATTAGATTAAATATCTTCAGTATATCTATCTTATATCATCTTAATGTAATGTAATGCCAGATTGAGCCGTATTAGTGTTAGTGTTTGTAAGAAAATTCGCAACAAATGACTGTACTCAACTAACACACCAAACGTCAAATTTGTAAAAACAACTTAATAATTTCATTCCTTTATTATTCAAATATGTTTACTCACGGTATGTATACACTTATTCTAAAGACATTGCCCTCGAATAACCTAAGAATATGTATTTATTAGTATTGTTTTTTGTCAAATCACCTTTTTTGAGTTTATGTTTACATTAAATTGACTTCAAGATAATTCAAATTAAAGACAGTTTAATGCCTATGAATTATTTTCAGCCGATGCAGTCGAGGGAAATAATTTTAGCTTTAGTTTAAACATATTTATTCCCAAAATGAAGTGCATATATTGATACAAATGTCATACTGTGATGAAAGCAAAACAGGAAAGGATAAGAATGAAAGACAAGTCTTATAGAATTCTTCTCCTTAGCGGACAAAATATAACTGTATGAGCGTATCGAACTAAAATCTGTAACGGGGCTAGGAATATAGTCTTAAAATATGTAAGAAAAAAAATATGAATCATTATTGATGAAAAGAAAAAAAGGGGCAGGACAATGCATAGTGAAGAGAAATATTTACATAAAAGTTGAAGTGAATTTTGAATGATAGAATAAGTCAAACGTAGAAGAGAAACGAGAAAGAGGCAAGGTATAGGCATGTCTCAGGATTGCTAAGAGAATCTTTTACTTTCGGATATATATGTCTGTACATGAGTGAATATAGTCATGTTATCCTGATCAGAAAGGTCCTGGTTTCCAAATAGAACAGTATCCAAGTCAATTACAAAATTCCTCAGATTATCAAGAAGATCGTATCGACAACGATTAAAAATTCTGCACTCTAAAAAGAAGTGGAAATTAGTTTCAATCTGTCCACACTGGCACAATGGTGTGGGAGAAATATTTTTTAGGTAAAGATGTTGTTTCAGTGCACTGCATTTTGTTCGTAGTCGTGTATGGATTACCTGGAGTTTCCTGTTTACGGTGTAATAATAGGCCGGAGTGCGCTGCTTGTTTTTATTTAAGTTACTTTTAAATGATGAAAGTGTTTCAGAATTACGGATATCTGGTCTCAGTAGGTTCCAATCACGTACAACAGAAGGCAAAAAGGAATTGAAATATAATGTTGTTCTAGCGGGTACACCATGTATATTTTCTAGAGAGGATAGATATGCTGGTGTCAGATTAGATTTCATTTTGAAAAACATGATAAGTCGATGTTTGTAACGTCTGTCGGAAAGTGACTCCCAGGGTACTTCTCTTTTTAGGTTTTCCAAGAAAACAGGTTTTGTAGCTCCAGAGACAATGCGAGCACATTCATTTTGAATTTTGTCAAGTTGATCCAATTCATACTTAATACAATTGCCCCACACTTTGTCTGCATATTCGAGTATTGGCCTTATAAACGAAATATATATGGTTTCAAGGGAGCGACGGTCAAGTGAAAATTTCAATTTCCGCATTATATATACCCTTTTCCATGCCTTTTCTACAATGTAGTTGATGTGCGAATGCCAGCAACAATCGTTTGACAGGAAAACACCAAGATGTTTATGTTCAAGTACCTCGGGAATAATCTGGTTAAACATTCAAAGAGGAGGATGTTGATGAAAGTTTCGTTTTCTTGAAATTAAAAGGGCTTCTGATTTGAAGGATTGAATGTAACAAGCCATTTTTCTGCCCAGGATGTTATTGTTTGGATATCAGATTGGAGAAGATTTGCCGCAATATCCGGTTGCTGAACTATTATATATAGACTTGTATCATCAGCAAACAAGTTGATGCATGATCTGATTTCATCCACGATATCATTGATAAAGATAAGAAAAAGAAGAGGCCCGAGAATCGAGCCCTGTGGAACTCCAGCTTTGAGAAATGCCCAGTTAGATTTGACTCCTGCAGTACAACACGTTGACGTCTGTGTGAGAGATAATCTTGAAACCACATGTGAAGAGAACCTGTGATTCCTGCGTATTCTAGTTTACGTAGTAAACCTTCGTGCCAGACTTTGTCAAAGGCCTTGCTTATGTCGAAAAAGACCGCACGAACTTCTAGACCGTTGTCGAGCGCTTTACAGAGAGTATCGTATATGAAGACAAGTTGATTTACCGTAGAGTCACCCGGAATGAAACCAGACTGTACAGGAGTTAGAAAGCGGGAATCGTGAAGATGGTTAAAAACATGCTTGAAAATGAGGCGTTCAAGAACCTTTTCAATAGTGTTTAAGAGAGATATTGGACGATAGTTTTTCGGAAGAGTGGCATCATCTTTCTTGAAGATTGCACTAACATTGGCTTCCTTCCATGTGGCTGGCACAGTAGAATGTTGATGTGAAGCATTGAAAAGGTCTCTGCTGGAGATAGATGAATTTCATTTAAAGTGGTAGCATTCGTTTGGCCAAGATTGGGTATCTCTATATATTCATCATCAATGTAAGTCTGCTCTTGGAAGTAATCATTTAAAAGGTTAGCCTTTTCAAAATCAGAAGATGTTGTTTGACGAGTATTAGAATTATATAGTGGAGGAATAACCTTGTTATTCGTTTTAGAGATGAAGAATTTTAAAGTAGTCCACCAGTCTTTGGAAGAGAATGATCCGTTTTTAAGTTTGTCTGAAAGTTTGATGAAGTATTGTGATTTGGCTTCACGAATGAGCAAGACAGTTTTATTTCGTACTTGTCGGAATCTTTGCCATTGTTGGGGAGAGTTTGTTCTCTTAGCCTTTCTGTAAATACGTTTACGCTTCCGTATGTTCTTCCTTATATTACTATTCATCCAAGGAACATCTGAGGGTCCAATTGTGACATTTTTATTAGGAATATTATGTTTTGAAATTTCTATAATTTGACTGGTTATATTTTGGAAGCATATATATTGATATCTGGATCAATACAGCTATTCCAGTTGAAATTGTCAATTTCAGCCCTTAGGCTATCATAATCTCCTCTGTCGTATTCCCATACCAGTCTGTCAAAGCATTTTTGTTTCAATTTACTAAATTTGAGAAGCCCAAAAATAGGAATGTGGTAACGTTGATCTTGTTCAAGGAAGTGTTCCCCAACACCAGAAAGAAGAATGTTATTTCTATTTGAGACGAAAATGAGATCTAATGTGGATGTTGAATGTTCTGTGAAATGAGTTGGTTCTCCGATAAGCTGTTCTAGATTAAATTTTTGTGTGATGGAAAGAATGTTTCTATGTGGAGTTGGACATAGAGCATTGTAGTTGAAATCTCCAGTGATAATTATGTCCGAGATGTTTGTGTCAATTGCAAGACCAATAGATTCCTAAATTAGGTTATTGTATATGTTGTCAGAACTAGGAGGTCGATAGAAGACTCCAAATAGAATATGTTTGTTGTTATGAAGAACTATTTCCACCCATAGACATTCAAGACGATTAATCTCAAGGTCTGATCTGCGCAAGTAATGTATATTATCTCTAACATACAGAATAACTCCTCCGTGAGAATCCCCAAAGCGATCTTTTCGTTCGGGTTTGTGATATGAATGCAACACTAAGTCTTCAGAAGTAATTGAGCGATTTAACCATGTTTCAGAAAAGGCCAAAATATCAAATTCTGAACGTTCTGCGTACAAAATATCGAGTTTGTGTTGTATACTCTGAACGTTTAGCTGAACAAAGGAAAGATGGTTTCAGATCGCTTCTGCATACTGTGATGTGGTTGTCTGAGAAGATATAGAAGAAGTATCTCTAGTTGATTCTGGACCTGGATTTTTGTGAACATCTCCAGCATTAAGTAAAAGGCATGCAAGCCATAATGAGAATGTGACAACAAATAAAGAACTCAAAAGACGCAAAATGAACAGGCGATTATCACACAGTCGATCTATATTCTGCTGGATGATTCCGAGGATATCTTATTTTATTACAGATAAGAGTATTCTCTAATAAAGAGTTGTGCAGTGACAAGACGTAGTCCGGACAACTATAAATACTTAAGAATAGAAGAAAGTGTGATAAAATTGGTAGGAACCGGTGATATCGATACGTGTACATGACGGCGTGTTTTTGCAATGATTTCATGGTCATGTGATTGAAAGGGTGGATAGTATGAATTCAAGAAAAGCCGTCATTGAAATGTGGTTAAAATCAGGATAACTTTTATAGTTTACAACCCAGAATGAGACATAAGAAGTAAGAAAACATGGGACAGAAGTTATATACATAAGACAAATAAGACAATGTATACAGAAAAATAAAAGAGGAAGAAGCATATTTAGGAGGAAGGTGTTATCGTTTCCTCAACTCATTATTGCTAAAACGTTTTATTAGGCTTATAGTTGTTGTACGAACATATATAAAACATAACATAAACAGTTAAGACGTGTGTCAGAGACTAGATAATACTTATTAACAAAATCTGCTACTCTATATGCTATACATTGCGTTGAGTCACTTGGAAAATTTAGTATTATTTTTAATCATTCTGTATTTATCGGAAATGCTCGAATACACAACCATGCAACATAGTTATACAAACACATATAAATACAGAACATACAAAAGTTAGAACATGGAATGCAAGTGACACATAGAGACTATAATAGACAATATAAAACAGTTTTGAGACTGCTGCACTATGCTGTACTATGCGATAATGTACCTGGAAAATTTATAATCATTAAATCATCCTGTATTTATCATATAATTACTTGATTACATACAAACACAGTAACATCGATTTTTTACTACATGGTTTGGGAGCCATTTTATTACTTTAAATGTCTCATCGTTGACAAACTTATAAATCTTGGCAACAGATTTAAATTAAATACAGCCCAGGTCAGTAGTGTAAGGTAAATCCAGTTTGACAGGTTGCACGTGAAAAGCAAGTCACTGTAAACTGCTAACCGCATTGTTTGGTGTTGTGAACAAAAATGTAAATACAGTATGTAGGTCACTGTGTCAGACTGTTTTAAAGCAGGTTGTTTTGTTTTTCAGACGATGTCACAAGATGCACACAACAGCGTAAATTTAGTCAACATTTGCAGTGCCATTGGATTCATCAACACTGTACGAGGAAAACTGCGCAAGGTCACGTTTGCAAAAAAATTCTGTGAACACTGGTTTTCTTGTTTTTACAAGTTTTAATTAAGACGATTCCATCGGAGGACCAGGCTCCAACAATTGTATTGGACTTCACCATTTGTCTTGCTTCAAAAAGAAGTTGGGACCGGTATTTTGTCAAATCTTCATTGATGAAGGTACCCTTATAGCCGTTGGATTTTAATGACGACCTCTTTTTATAGAATACATTGCGTGAGCGACGAGAGACAAATTTAACTAATATGTCCCGAGGTCTGCCAGATGATTTCGGTTTACCGACTCTGTGTGAAACTGCAATGTCATTTAAAGTGCACTGGACATCAACTGCAGAGCTAATATTAAGAACAAGTTGGTCGGTATCTTCGTTATCAGACTCTGCAACACCAGATACTCGGACACTATCAAGTCTGCTATACTGTTCAGACGCATCCGCCTGGAACTCCAGCATATCAACCCTGTAGGAAAGTTCAGAGTTTTCTTGACGAAGAGCTTCATTTTGAGCTCGGAGAGAGTTAATTTGTGATGTTAAGTCACTGAAGATATTTTTAACTGCTGATTGAACTGAAGCTGTTAACATGATATTCAGTTCATCTGGAATAGAGGCCTTTAACGTTTGAGCTATAGCCTGAATTGCCTGAATTGCGGCTTCATCAAGGCTCAGAGTTGTCGTAGATGACGAAACAGTATCCATATTGGCTGGCGAATCGATTGAACAGGACTGAATGTTTTTTGGTGATTCGTTTACAAATCTGTTTTTCTTTGGAACTAAAAAGTCCTCAGGAGAGGATAAATCTCTCTTTTTACTGGAAGATAGTTCAGGTGTTGACACACTGACGTTCATAACGTTTCTGAATAATACAAATCTGGCTTAGTTACATGTTCTCACTATCACTGAGCGAAGATCACAGACCGTAACATTCCAATTGAAAAAACAGAACGCGCAAAAAACAAGTTGAATATATGTCCATCTTGAAGTCAATTTAATGTAAACATAAACTTAAAAAAAGTGATTTGACAAAAAAAATTACTAATAAATACATATTCGTAGGTTATACGAGGACAATGTCTTTAGAATAAGTGTATACATACCGTGAGTAAACATATTTGAATAATAAAGGAATGAAATTATTAAGTTGTTTTTACAAATTTGACGTTTGGTGTGTTAGTTGAGTACAGTCATTTGTTGCGAATTTTCTTACAAACACTAACACTAATACGGCTCAATCTGGCATTACATTACATTAAGATGATATAAGATAGATATACTGAAGATATTTAATCTAATTAAAGTGCTATAGCTATGTATATCATAAATAGTGTCTTTAGACTCCATTCCACCGGTCCAAATATAGTCACAAATTGAATGATAAGACGTCGTATTGTCTCGTGGACAGAACCATAAACTTCTCTTGTCTGTATTAAATCAACCCTCTAGATGTTCGTTTTTATAATAAAACAAAATCAGATTCGTTCAATATGAGGATATTTCAACCTTGGAAAAAGTTATATCGACCTCACTAAAGTGCAAATATTGTATTTCTTGATAATATTATTATATTGATAGCTTTTGCGAAGACAGTCCTCAAGGCTGTTGGATAAGGATCTTTGTGCACTTAAGAATTATGAGCTTGAAGAACATTTCCTTCCGCGACAGATAAGAGCAGAAAATGCACAGGTGAAAACACTCTATTTTTATTTTAGGGCAGGTTCATCTTTCTCTGTTTAAGCATTCATGTATTTCAGTCAAATTGAAACTTGGTAAAACATATAATATGCAACATAATGTTATAGAGATTTCAGGTTTTAACGTTTACTATGAATACATGGTAGTAAGCATAAATGTCACAAAACAGCTCACATTTGTACATGTTTACTTATTTACCCCACCCACTATTTCAATGGAAAATCTAAAGTTAAGATTTTAAAAGTATTCTGCTATCACAATGACTTAAAAACAGCTACAAAATGAAATGCCCGCCGTGCATATAAGAGAGATGTTTTTGTTTCGCGAATACCTGCTAGACAATAAAAGGTGCAATGTGAAAAATATCTTACTTCAGTTATACCTTATCATTATGTATATCAGTCAGAAAAGCTATCAAGAACCAAACGTGATCTATTAAATATGTTCTGTAACCCTAGAAACGTTCGTGAACACTTTATTTCCCGATTTTATGACGACAAACAATTTAGCGGCTACAAAGATTCGCGGAATACGCTGGTCGAAAATACGCTAAAACTTAATAGCTTAAGCACATAAAACATGGCGCAGATAAAATTACCAATACCAATACCAAATATTTTTTTTTACATAAAACATTATACAAATTTCATAGCAAGATATACTTAGTATTCGAAGCGAGAAAACATAAAAATGCATTTTCTGAAGTGTGAGACGGTTATATTATTAACAGTTGACCAAACTATGGTTTGAAGAACTTCTTTCTTTCGGTCAAAGTGATATGAAATGGAACTCTAATTCAATTTAATTCATATAACATGATTTTCAGAGTCTCTGAGCCCTATGTGTGAAATTATATCTCCCTGATTGTATGAACAAATTATGCGCAGATACAAGGAATTTCGAAGGAGCAGTAAATACTTTCTGTCTTGTATACAATCAACATATTGTTTGCGTGCAAACTTATGCTTAAAACTACAATATGCCTTGAGACGCGGCGAATTATTTACTTCAAAATACAATGATTTATAATAGTTATCAACCATTCGTTGTTTAATGGATAAAAATACCCTTCTATTTATATTATGTGCCTGCCAAATTTAACCGAAGCCATGTTCTTCTAATATATTTTACGTAAGTGGCCAAGTTATTGTTTTTATATATGTTATGTTGATATCCACTTCGTGTTCCAGCATCGTATATAGTTTGAAAGCCAGTGAAACATTTACCTCGGATATCATTTTTACCCAGTATTTCAGAATAATAAATTTTCGGATTACGTACAAAGGTACGCGGCCGATTTCTTTATATTGGGCGGAGGTATTAGTTGATTTCTTTACGCCTAGCATACGTCTTAGAAACTTTAGGTTATCAAGTGTATTAAATTACCGATCCCTTCTCCATTGTGCATCTTACATTAGCAAAAAAGCAGACTCTTGCCGAAAGAAAGTTATTCTATATATGATCTTTATGTCAAATTGGAATCTGGTTTATGTGGGTTCAAAAACTAGAACAAGGGGTCAAATCAACGGAAAAGCTAGATTATTGACATTATTGTTTAGTCAAAGTGATTGTTTATCATTAGCTATTACAATGTCATTTTTAAGCGTCTTCAATAACAGCAAGGATTTTTTTTGCGCATCAAAAGCAGTTCTAGTTCCGAATTTTCCGGTTCTTGTTTGAGACTGTGCACCGAAAATAGCCCAACAGTACGTTCCGATGCTATCTTTTATTCTTTCAACACCAGCTTTTGTGAAACCGTTGGAGTTGTCTAAAATTAATGTTGATCATGACAGAGCAGCAGATTCATCTTGCTTTACAAATAAAATATCCCATTGGCCCTTGCCTGAATGTGTGGCAAACACATAATTAGGTAGTATATGACCTGTAGGCCATAAAGCAAGGTATCCGTCTTTGGCAAAGTCTCGTACGCCCTGCCAAGCCCGTGACTAGAACCTAGTATTCTCCAGTCTGCATTTTTATCAACATTGAATTCTCTGCATATTCTTTCATATGCAGTGCGGTCGTATGCCTTTTTGAAAGCACCCCATCTTTGATTTTGTGGTAAAGCTGCAAAGTATTATTCTTATTTGGTAATAGACATGGAAGCGGAACAATGACCCAATCATACCATCTGCTTTTAAGTGATTTTCGTAGTCTACACACACCGTTTTGCCAAAAAGTCATCCAATAGCTTTGCCAAAGAGTAACAACGAAGCTTGAGTTTACTTTCGGTAAAACATATTTTTCGTATACATCTAGAAATAACATTTTGAAGCCTTTTGTGTAAGATTTAACAATTATATTCTGGTTAGAAAAAAATTAGAAATATCACCACAGAGTGACTTAAATACCCCAGCCTTTACATCGACGCTCAATCAGGATAATGTACACAAATCTGACAAAACTGAATGAATTAAAATACCTAACTTCCCGCACATCTTCACATCATGTCTAGTTGCTCTAACAAGTTTGAAAGTGGTGCATGCAAAAGTGTAGCAGGTGTTGTGCACACAAAGTTGTAGTAGTCATGAAAAAGCTAAGGGCCATAGCTTTGACAATACAGGGATATTTACAAATCCTGCATTCACGCACATGTACACAATATGTTTACTGGCATTACCATGTTTGAAAGGTAGCCGTACAAAACTTGCAGAATATATTTACCTCCCCTTAAATTCAAGCCTTAAATTGTCTTTGATATCGGATTTGAAGCTTTCTATCTCCGTTATAAATGTCAGATTCCGTGAAAAAGAGCACATGCTAGATACGTCTATTGCTTTGACATGTTAATTAGTCTTTGAAATTCAATAAAACTGCTTTGTCGGCAAACAATTCACTGATGTGCCGTGTTAGAAATTATTTATTAAAAAAACATTTTGAACAAGCTTAAAATCGGTTACGGTTTTAAACTTGTTTAAAACTTATGTACGTTTACAATTACATCATAAATGTAAAGGAAACATATAGTTTTAAGGTTGAACTTTACGTATTTGATGTGTTTCATTACAAGTCAATGGAACCAGCATTTTTTTAATAAATGCTCATACGACATTAAATTTGATACAATAAACTTTCTTGAGTGATTTTTATGCCAAAGTCTTTAGTATGTACTAAACTTTATCCAATTTGATATTGTTATTAGAGCTACAATACTCCAAGCTTGAATATGCAAGTAATGTTAGTCCTTAAAATGAAGGGCTTGTAGATAGTCCCTTATATCATATATTCTATAGTCATCATTTTATTATAGTCGGATCTAATCTATCACAGAATAAGACATAAAAAGCTGTCAATTCAAACTTAGGGAAATCGTGAAATTTATTTAGAGATGAATCAGTAAAACCGAATGATGCTCCCCGATGCATGTGCACTTAACTGAGAACTGTCACTAATGTGAAAACATTGATGAAAAGCGTATTAATAAGTAGAATCCAAGTAAATTTCAATATAATATATAACGTACAAGTAACTAAATTTGCTAAAATTCAGATGGAATGCGCCTAAGATGAAGATAATTGATTCCGTTCCGACAATTCATTTGTTATAAAATCCGGCATATTCCTCATCAAATGCGTATTTATATTTTAGATGTTTATGTATTTTATTTCTTCGTAAATCTTTAAGCACGACCACTGATGTTCATTTTTGATGAACTTTGACTTGATATGCCGGGAAGAAAAATAAACCTGATTAAGGATCTCCAGTGAAGAGACGGAATTTAAAACGTAAACTATAAGGTAATCCTGATATAAGTGGATCTATTAGATTCTATGTGCCATCTATGTGCCATGATAGAAATGCCTCTGTAAATAAGTATCTTCGTCAGGAACAGAACACTTTTGGCAATGCCAATGACAATTGACATGCAGGCAAAGGTGTAACCAAAGTAATAAAGGCGACTGGAGAGGGACCAAAAATGCATGATAAAACCTGGCACTATGATAAATCACTGATACAACCGCTACCGTCAAAACCAATGTGTACCATGGAATGAAAAATTGCAAAGGATCATCAAAAAGTCTAAAATCAATGTTGGACATTATTGTTCCTCATTACCGGAATAAACATGAAAACGGCCACCTAACCTACACATGTAGAATGGATCCGAATTATGTATTATCAAAGCTGATAATCAAGGACTCTGTTGATGAAAGTATACTAAAGAAAGCGATCCAGAGTTTGCAGGTATATAAATCACCAGAGGACTATGTGTATGGTATTGATACACATAACATTGAATCCTTCAACAATGCCTGCCTCAAATTCCATGACAAGCGAATAACATTTGGCAATGTGGAATATGAGCGTCGTAGTGCAATTGACATATGAGGCTGCAGCGGAAATGTGGACAGGGAATTCACATGAAGACGTTAGAAACCCCAGACGACAGACAGGATCAAACAAAGAATCTAAAGGCAAAGACTTTCAAATTTAAGGAAACTGTTTGGGGGAGAATAACTGACATTCTATATAGAAAGTGAATTCAATACAATTATTATATTAGAGGTATAACAAATTTTACTATTTTGAAATGGAAATAAAAACACATAATTTTTATGACTTTTGAGATAATTCAGTGTCAAAAATATTAAACACCACAACTATTAAATGCACATTACAAATAATCTACAGTATATTCAAGCAGGGGATTTCTATTTCTCTAATCAATCGTTCTAGTCTAGAATCATTTGTTACAAATGTATATTCCTTGCAACTTAATCATACGGTGTTTTCACCTTTTTTATCATTTTGTTTAGAGCTTCTCCCTCTGATTTATCATTTGGCGGAATTATATCTACCAAGGGATATTTCAATTTCTGATCATTTGGAAACTAAGCAGCATTTACTGCTATTAAAATACTAACATTTTTCATTATGTCATATATAGACGAAAGAAATTGATCAAGTTCAAACCCCTTACATTCTTCATCATTAGGTTATACAAAAATATATTTAATTACAGTTACAAGACTGGAAACAGATACGCCATAATCGCAACTGTCGATCTCAAATCCAAAACTACCACCTTGGAAAGTTTCTGAACAAACATGTGATGGTTTCATGTTAAACCTTTCAAACACTTTCTCTGAGTCCACATTTATGTCTATAAGTATATTATTTATGATAGATACAGCCTCGTGTAAATATTGCGATGTTTTCGACCCTCTGACGTGTTATTGTGCGCTGTAGATGACTTTTGCCAGAATTGTAATCTTTTCTTCCGTTCCTTTTTCTGCGAGATCATCAATGTTAATATGCAGAGGACGTCTATTGGACCGGTCGCTATCAAGGTATATCTGCTAAAAGACAATTAACTTTTTACAATTCAACCCGTAATATATAATAAATGAACATAGGGTTTTGTGCATATCACATTTTTTTTTGAAAGCACATCAGCACATATGGACAAAGTATCTCTATCTCCCGTATTCGTTATCAAAGAAAAAATCCCTATGACCCGAGAAAACTGGTGTAAAACTGGATTAAAATTCTGAAATGTTCAAGCATGATTGCTGAAGGTGTTAATTCGTCTGGGTGCCTCCGTGGCCGAATGGTTAGGGTCACTGACTTTAAATCACTTGCCCTACATCAACGTAGGTTTGAGCCTCACTCGGGGGTTGAATTCTTCATGTCGAGAAGCTATCCAGCTGGCTTATTGAAGGTCGGTGGTTTTACCAAGGTGCCCGCCCTTGATGAAATAAAGCACGGTGGGTCCGCTAGGGTCTTCCTCCGCCGCCAAAGCTGGAATGTCGCCATATGACCTATACTTGTGTTGGTACGGCGTTAAACCCAACAAAATAAAATCTAACTCGTTTTAGCACAAAGCGAAGTAATTCAGAATGAACGATTTTCCAACGCGGCGGAGGAAGACCCTAGCGGACCCACCGTGCTTTATTTCATCAAGGGCGGGCACCTTGGTAAAACCACCGACCTTCAATAAGCCAGCTGGATAGCTTCTCGACATGAAGAATTCAACCCCCGAGTGAGGCTCAAACCTACGTTGATGTAGGGCAAGTGATTTAAAGTCAGCGACCTTAACCATTCGGCCACGGAGGCACCCAGACGAATTAACACCTTCAGCAATCATACTTGAACATTTCAGAATTTTAATCCAGTTTCAAACCAATTTTCTCGGGTCATAGGGATTTTTTCTTTGAAAACGAATACGGGAGATAGAGATACTTTGTCCATATGTGCTGATGTGCTTTCAGAAAAAATGTGATATTCACAAAACCCTATGTTCATTTATTATATATTACGGGTTGAATTGTAAAAAGTTAATTGTCTTTTAGCATATATACCTTGATAGCGACCGGTCCAATAGACGTCCTCTGCATATTAACATTGATGATCTCGCAGAAAAAGGAACGGAAGAAAAGATTACAACTCTGGCAAAAGTCATCTACAGCGCACAATAACACGTCAGATGGTCGAAAACATCGCAATATTTACACGAGGCTGTATCTATCATAAATAATATACTTATAGACATAAATGTGGACTCAGAGAAAGTGTTTGAAAGGTTTAACATGAAACCATCACATGTTTGTTCAGAAACTTTCCAAGGTGGTAGTTTTGGATTTGAGATCGACATTTGCGATTATGGCATATCTGTTTCCAGTCTTGTAACTGTAATTAAATATATTTTTGTATAACCTAATGATGAAGAATGTAAGGGGTTTGAACTTGATCAATTTCTTTCGTCTATATATGACATAATGAAAAATGTTAGTATTTTAATAGCAGTAAATGCTGCTTAGTTTCCAAATGATCAGAAATTGAAATATCCCTTGGTAGATATAATTCCGCCAAATGATAAATCAGAGGGAGAAGCTCTAAACAAAATGATAAAAAGGTGAAAACACCGTATGTTTTAGTTGCAAGGAATATACATTTGTAACAAATGATTCTAGACTAGAACGATTGATTAAAGAAATAGAAATCCCCTACTTGAATATACTGTAGATTATTTGTAATGTGCATTTAATAGTTGTGGTGTTTAATATTTTTGACACTGAATTATCTCAAAAGTCGTAAAAATTATGTGTTTTTATTTCCATTTCAAAATAGTAAAATTTGTTATTCCTCTAATATAATAATTGTATTGAATTTACTTTCTATATAGAATGTCAGTTATTCTCCCCCAAACAGTTTCCTTAAATTTGAAAGTCTTTGCCTTTAGATTCTTTGATCCTGTCTGTCGTCTGGGGTTTCTAACATCTTCATGTGAATTCCCTGTCCACATTTGCGCTGCAGTCTCATATGTCAATTGCACTACGACGCTCATATTCCACATTGCCAAATGTTATTCGCTTGTCATGGAATTTGAGGCAGGCATTGTTGAAGGATTCAATGTAATGTGTATCAATACCATACACATAGTCCTCTGGTGATTTATATACCTGCAAACTCTGGATCGCTTTCTTTAGTATACTTTCATCAACAGAGTCCTTGATTATCAGCTTTGATAATACATAATTCGGATCCATTCTACATGTGTAGGTTAGGTGGCCGTTTTCATGTTTATTCCGGTAATGAGGAACAATAATGTCCAACATTGATTTTAGACTTTTTGATGATCATTTGCAATTTTTCATTCCATGGTACACATTGGTTTTGACGGTAGCGGTTGTATCAGTGATTTATCATAGTGCCAGGTTTTATCATGCATTTTCGGTCCCTCTCCAGTCGCCTTTATTACTTTGGTTACACCTTTGCCTGCATGTCAATTGTCATTGGCATTGCCAAAAGTGTTCTGTTCCTGACGAAGATACTTATTTACAGAGGCATTTCTATCATGGCACATAGATGGCACATAGAATCTAATAGATCCACTTATATCAGGATTACCTTATAGTTTACGTTTGAAATTCCGTCTCTTCACTGGAGATCCTGAATCAGGTTTACTTTTCTTCCCGGCATATGAAATCAAAGTTCATCAAAAATGAACATCAGTGGTCGTGCTTAAAGATTTGCGAAGAAATAAAATACATAAATATCTAAAATATAAAAACGCATTTGATGAGGAATATGCCGGATTTTATAATAAATGAATTGTCGGAACGGAATCAAATATCTTCATCTTAGGCGCATTCCATCTTAATTTTAGCAAATTTAGTAACTTGTACGTTATATATTATATTGAAATTTACTTGGATTCTGCTTATTAATACGCTTTTCATCACTGTTTAAGAAATAATAAATATGTGCCTATATTTTATCAGTGCTACGCACTCGTGATTTAATTATTACGCATCCGAACACCTGCCCATATTTTATAAACTGATAAAATTATTGGAACATATTTATTATTTCGATTCTAACCACGTAAATTCTTCGCATTTTACTGCACTACATTTTAGCGCGATTGTCATTCGGCTGGCCATATGCTATTATAAAAACCTCCCCACGAATGGAAAGCGTTGCATCAAACGGAATTTTCCGATATTCAGTAAATTTTAATTAAAGTATTAAGTAGTTATTGCCGTGAAAATGTTATTTTCAATAACATCAAAGGTCGGATATAGAAATCAGAGGTAAATACTTAATTCAAGGTTTATATATGCAGTTTCTAAAATAGTACACGTCACCTACATGATGGCACTGAAACATACACGCCAGAACATTGCGGCGGCATATAAACACGTAAAAACTTGAGTCTGGAAGATTGGAAAGTTAATTATAATTTATTTACTGTCAAAGTAGAATTTAGTTGACATTTGTGGTGCCTACAGCGCAGAAATTGTAAACTACACACACGACCAGACATAGATGCACTGGTGTTGAAGTTGAAACTTACCGGGCTGAAACATATTCTTACGGTAAAATATAAACAAATAAATTCATCAGTTAGATATTGTTTGTTTCAGAAAAATTGATGTACTTTTTATTACTACTACATAACACTGAAAAAGCCGAGTATTTAGTCGGTATATAACGGAAGCAGAGAAAAATCTCAGTCGTGTTACAATCGTAGGGCGGAATGGAAGAGCTATATTTTATCGTAGATTCATGTATAGGCGATTTCGCTATATGTTTATATAGCAACTGCTGCGATCGTGTTAGAATTTCACATAATTGTCAGCATCATACCATGGAATGAAATGTTTATTGTTGTTTTGTATAAAGGTCTTTGAGGACTAATAAAACACTAAATGGTGCAGCTGAAAAGCTAAACACAATGGCCGAATTATGATGTTGTAACGTATCTGCATACGTCGAATCACGGTAAAATATTTACGAATGGCGGTGAGGGAAATATAATCATATGTTCCGAAAAACTTAAGAAACTTGAGTCGGTAACCACCAATATCAGTTGTCATTTGAACTTGGTATACATTTTAAACACCGTGTAAACCACGACATGTCGTCCATTGTATTTTTTTTTTCTTTGAGTGCTACTCAAAATGCCTTTCCGTTCCTTGTACAGTTTATCTTTTGTGCCAACTTCTTCTTTTCTACGATTTTATTTATTTTTTGTCACTTTGTAAAATATTAAACTACCTTGATGTTAATGGAACACTGTATCACATGTACATTTTATATCATAAAACAATTACAGTCAGACCTTTATTCCTTAACAGTGGCAGTTTAAATATCATAACCCTGAAAAAAAATGTATGCCATGCAAGAATTTCCGTCTGCAATGTCTTTAACAGCAACCCTACAAACGCCATTCTTTAAATGTTTCTTAAGTATACATAAGAAATCTGTCATATTTGCATAGACAAATATGCATCAGTTCTGTTCGAGACGTCTGGCGCAACTTTACGAGCTGAGGTGCGCAATATTAATTCGCGAAAGAATAAGTGCATTTATTTTGATACAATGCCATTGTGTCTTAGCATATTAATTGGTACACATTTTGTATATTTGACTAAGTAAATCTTAAAATTATCGATGTACATAGCGATATCCATTTATGTAGGGTCATTAGTGACGTCACGTACCTGATATGAAAATTGATAATTATTGACGGATGTTACATTTAAATATGATAGAATCGAAAAAAGGGAATATTATGGTTGTCAATAGTATCACTTTGTCAATTCTATAGATTCAAACGAACTTGAGTCTTTACAAAAATACTAAGTATGCGATTTTACGGTTACCCTATTGCAGCTGTTACTGTTCATGAACTAACTTCTGACTTTTTTTGTTTTTATAAAACACAACAATACTACTACAATAGTTGCATATCAGTCTTTGGAAAACCAGGAAAATGTCATGCATTTTTCAGTGCATTAAAGCTTTAGCAATAGCCGAACGCTGCTCAAAGTCAATTGTAAACTATACTGAAACAGCTTTCATGCTTTTCATGCTTTGTTCTGACATAGTTTCGTGTTCAGAGACTCAAAATTCATTTTAAGTTTGCCTTGATTTCATTTCGAGCGATTCATAAAGCTACTCTCCATTCCGGTCATGTATTTCATAACACTATTTTGTTCAACTCACCATTTTGTTCTGTGAATTCCTAAACGTTATTTTGCTACGTGATGCAGCTTTTTCTGAATCCTTTAATGTTATTTCGTGAAATACATACAAGGGTTGTCAATTAATGCAAGGGTTTCCAATTCATGTCCTGAATTCCTAAATGGTTCTTCGTGAGATACAAACAGTGGTTGCGCATTCATGTTCTGAATTCCTTAATGTCATTTCGTGAGATACATACAGCCGTTGCATATTCATTTTCTGAACTCACAAATTAACTTCGTAAATTTACGGAATATTAAATCACTTTGTAAATTTACGAACAACGCTTGCTTTTATTTATAAAAACATAGTGATTTAAAATGAAACAATAAACTTCGTAAATTTACGACTATAATGAATTTTGTAAATATACGAACAACGCCAATTCCATTTATAAAGAAATGTAGATAGTGATTTTAAATGAAACAATGCACTTCGTAAATTTACGAATATAATGACTTTCGTAAGTTTACTAAACAAGAGGGTCATGATGACCCTGGATCGCTCACCTGAGTAATATGAGCTACCTATTTCAAATGTCAAACAGATGATAAAATATTAAAAAAATCAGTAGGTCACATTCAAGGTCAATGAAATTCAGTTTGACGATTTGTGTGCAAAACTGTGTATGTCATCAAAATTTCAAGGCTGTATCTTAAAAAGCAAAAAGTGGCATAATTTGAACAAATTTGGTAGAGGACTACTAGACAATGCATCATACCAAAAATCAAAAGCCTATGGTTTCAGACAAGATGAATTTTAAAGCTTTTCCTTACACAAGTCTTTATAAAACTTGGGCCTCTTTTCACCCAAGGGGTACAATTTGAACAATTTTGGTGAGGACCATAAGACAATGCTACAAACCAAATATCAAAGGTCTAAGTTTTGTGGTTTCAGACAAGAAGATTTTTAAACTTGTTTGCCTATATAAGTCTATGTAAAACTTGGGACCCCCGGGGTGGGGCCATATTTGACTCTAGGGGGATAATTTGAACAATCTTGGTAGAGGACCACTAGATGAAGCTACATACCAAATATCAAAGCCCTAGGTCATGTGGTTTTGCACAAGAAGATTTTCAAAGTTTTCCCTATACAAGTCTATATAAACCATGTGATCTCCAGGGCAGGGCCATATTTGACCATAGGGGGATAATTTGAACCAGCTTGGTAGAGGACCACTAGATGATGCTACATACCAAATATCAAAGCGCTAGGCCATGTGGTTTTGTACAATTTTCAAAGTTTTCCCTATATAAATCTATATAAACCATGTGACCCCCGGGGCGGGGCCATATTTGACCCTAGGGAAATACTTTGAATAATTTCGGTAGAGGACTTCTAGATGATGCTACACACCAGATATCAAAGCCCTAGGCCCTTTGATATTTTTCTTTGTTTTTTTTGGACAAGAAGATTTTTAAAGCTTTTCCTTTCGGTTGCCATGGCAACCAGAGTTCTGCATGGAATACAATTCTTTGAACAATTTTGAAAGGGGGCCATCCAAGGATCATTCCTGTGAAGGTTGGTGTAATTCTGCCCAGTGGTTTTCAAGAAGAAGATTGTTTTTAGAAATTGTTGACGGACGACGGACGACGGACTACGCACGACGGACGACGGACATCAAGCGGTCACAACAGCTCACCTTGTCACTTCGTGACAGGTGAGCTAAAAACAACACTAACTGCATTCATAAAAAAACACAGTGATTTTAAATATAACAATGAACTTCGTAAATTTACGAATATAAAGAAATTATGTAAATTTACGAGCGACACTTACTTCATTTCTAAAATCACATTGATTTAAGGTAGTAGACTGGTCTGAGGTCTATGAATAACTTTATTTGAAACCACTTTTTTTTCAAAAGTCTAACTTATTTGAAGTAAACTGAAGCTTAAAAAATAGGGGATCTATGACTTCATTTTTTCGCAAATGCTATTTGAAGTGACACACTATAAAATGCTTTGTAGAAGTTTTTGACACTTTCAAATAGGGGTACGGGGTTAAAAAATGTTATCTTTTTTGTAATGTACATTAATCCAAATGAAATAAACTACCATAATCTTTGAAAATATCAATACAGATTTAAGATAAGTCAAACTGATGTGAAAATAGTTAGATTTCGGTATTTTATCACATGCTGAACATGTGACAAGGGCTTAAAACAAAAATCTATAAAAAAAATAGAGTTTTTGAGAATATAATATCAAAAATATGTTTTTAGTTCATGAAGAGAATTTCTTAATAATTTGACATGTGATTAAGAAATCAATGTTGATACCAAAAAAACTTGAAAAAAATATAGGTCTATGAGTTCAAAAAAAAAGTTATTTCAATTTCAAACCTTGTGTATAACATCAATTTTGAAGAAAAAAAAAATCTAATTTGTAAAGATTTATTTCATACATAGATATAAATTTAATTTAAATAAACATAGTTAATAAATATAAAATACAATGCTGAATGGTAAAGGTCTAAGTCGTTAATTTTCTTTTTAAATACAGAATTTAACATGAAATATGTGGTAAAATTACCCCACCCAGTTTTTTACATTGACATTTTATTGAAAATACTGCTACCAAATTGTTTGTCAATGTTTTTTCAAATAACTTTACAAAGAGTTAACGTATGTTGGAAACAATCCAAACATGCAATAATTTGGTTAAACATACAGATGTCAGCGCCACATTCAAATGTCAAAGGTCAAATTTTCCTTAAAAAAATATACGTTTTTATCATTTTTGAAGCACCTTTTTTCATTTATCATTGTATTCTCTAAATATTGTTATGTTATGATAGAGGATGATGGAGAAAACCTGTGGCAATTTACATTTAAGTGAAAAATTTAAAAATCAATAACAAATATAGGGGGTTAAGGTCAAATACTTCACTAGAAAGTCATAATTTTCAAGCCTTTATGTCATTCATCACCATAATTCAATAAAAGAATCTAAAAATACAAGGTGCAACAAGATGACAGGGCAGCCTAGATAGACAACAAATAAGACTGGAATGCATGATTCAAAGGTCAAGGTCACACATGTACGTCACAGGTCAAATATATAAATACAAATAACAATTTTACCATCTTTTTGTAATTGTCTTTTTTGCAAAACTGTATTCTCAAATTACAATGTACAAATGTTCCCATTGATAATATATATCACCCTATCCCAATACAGTACATGTCTCTAATAGATTTGCAAGCAACTCTGTAGAAAACAATAGAAACCGATAAAATATCTGATAAACAAAACTTAACACATGCTCCGTTTAAACTCTCTATGCCCTCTATTTCAAAGTTTTGACAATGTTAACCCTACATGACCCAATTCAAGAATGACTTTGGTATAAATTACATACTAAGTTTGATCTAGATGCAAGAAAAATTGCAAACTATATATAAATAAAAGCTTTTTTTCTATGATTAGCCATCATGGCCAAGTATTTGACCCTACATTACCTTGTCATCATCAAAATAAAACAAGAGCTGTCCATAAGGCTGCGCGCTCGACAATTCTCACTTGACTCTAAATAGAGCTATCCATAAGACAACAGGCTTGACTACTCAGAACTAATTTTGGTAAAAATCCAAGAATTATTGACCCCACATAGGTGTGTCAAGTTTCAATGCAATATCTTCAGTAGTTATGGAGACATGCCCTTGCATGCAAAACTTTAACATGGATTTTCTAAGTACAAAAAGACGTAAAATTTTGTTAAAATGCAAGCCACAGTTATGGGACTTGGTGTGTGACCTTAGATATTGACCCTAAAGAAGTGTGTGAAGTTTCAAGGTTATAACACACTAAATAGCCAGCACTATATATTCCATATAAAATGACAAGTTTTCACAATGCTTCAATACACACCTAGACCCATTTTAAATTTCTTTAACATTTTCTTGTAGAGGAACATTTATACTGTAAAAATATTCAAAGAAAAGTAGGGGTCATGTTTGATGCAAGAAAAATATTTCTGGTCAAACGGACACACCGTTTTTTTTACACTGAAATGACAATCACAATTTAGGGTAGGGGTGTATGAACAAATTCCACATGTTAAATCACTTTGGAGTCTTTTTTCAGCATGCAAATGCTACCACTATGTCAAGTATAAGCATGCAATATGATTTCAACCAATGCTTATAAGGAAATATGACTTTTTTCCAACTTCTTTGCTGTCTATGTGAAGACTCATCTATACTCAGCTTATAAAACAATTTTCAGCCCAAACAAACCAGTAGTTTTCTCAAAATCACTATTTTTGTACAGCCATCATTTTGTCCAAAGACTGCGGTTTAAGCCGTTAAATTTGGCTGAATCACATATAGTCATTAAACGCTGTTTTTTTTTTTCTCAAAAAACCCGTAAGATATTACATCAATTATACCACCAGCAAGTGAGGAATAGACAACTACACTGAAAAAAAAACTTATAATTATGCAATTGTGATAAAATATAGAACAAAATTAGTGTTTAGTGATTTTTTTTTTTTTTTGTTAAAAAAAAAGCTTATTTTTCAGTAAAAAATGGAAAAATTGTCTTTTTTTTTCATCACAAATGCAACAATACTGCATATTTTTGCATTCTATATCTAAAGTCATATCTCATGGCCATGGTATTCAAGTTCTCTCCAACTATTCATGTCAAAATGTAACTAAAAAGGTGTTGATACAGCACACCTGGTCTCTGCTCAAAAATGTGTGAAATTCCTCAGGTTCAGTATTGTCATACACAGGAATCCTCCTGAAATGTTTCTGCATGCCTTGTTACTAACACATATAATTTAGAAAATAAAATAGAAAAAAACAGGTTTAGTGTAAATAATCATTTGTTAAGAAATAAGCCGCTCTTCAAGTGAGATGCCACGGAAATTTTGCCGTAAAGTCATAACAGACTTGTTGGATTTAAAAAGGGGGTAATTCATGAAGGTAAAACTAACACTTATTTACTTAGTCAGACAAGTATTACAGTAAAAAAGTATGTTAGACTTACAAAAGAGACTTTTGAGTCAAGGGTTAATAATAACGAAGGTTTACTTACACTAAATGATGTAAATGGCTCTGAAACGGGTGTCGCACCTCTGCGATCACTAAACAGCTGTCCTAAGTTGGCGGATGAGTACAATACACCAGGAAACACTGAGGCTCACCCTGATCTGTTAACTCACAAACTGTACTGTCCTAAGCTGCTACAGGAAATGTTTAACTCTGAAATAAAAAGGCATTGTACTGGTGAAAACATATGTGATGGCAATATGAATTTTGATGCTGAATCTTCTCGTAAATGGGGATTAGATTGGGAAGAGCGGCTTAAATGCTCAAAATGTAGCTATATTAGTAATTATTATAAGCTTTATGATGATGTTGAAAAACAAGGAAGGGGTAGAAAAGCTGCTAAAATCAATGTTGGCTTCCAGTTAGGTGTAATGACAACCCCAATAGGTCATACAGGTGCAGCTAGATTACTGGCCCATGCTGAGATAATTCCACCCTGTGTTACTGGTATGCAAAGATTGTCAAATAAAGTTGGTGAAAACATTGAAACCCTTAACAAACAGAATATGCATGAAGTAAGACAGTTACTTAAACAGGAAAATGCGAAATGTGGTAATTCAAATAGCTCAGAAGTTTTAACCGAAGGGGACTCCTGCTACAATAACCCCTTGTTTAACTCCGAAAGTACGCCCTTTCAAGCTGGCACCATTGTCGCAACTCATATTTGTGAAAATAATACACATAGAAAGTCAATTATTGGTGCATCTGTTGGTGTTAAAGCATGTACAGCTGCTTCTGAGTTAAGAAATCAAGGGTATAAAAATGTAAAGTGCCCCAATCATCCAGGCCACTGTACAGCAAATTTAGATGAGACCCAATCAATTGGTGATGAAGCCAAATTGAATGAAATGGTATCTAAGGATATTACTAAAGATCTTCAGATTTCACACCACACAGGTGATGGAGATTCTAAAGGTCATTCTGGTGTAGACAAAGGTCAAGGAACTAAAACTGTGCACTTGAAAGATGTGAGGCACCTAGCAAATTCTCTAAAAAGGCAAATTAACTGGGCACCATTTAGTGACAAAATGTTCCGTGGTAAACAGAAGTCTAATCTAAAAAACAGATTTGCTCTATTTATTAAATCTAGGTGTGTTTCAGAGCTATCAAGTGCACATAAGAAGTACAAAAGCAATTTGAAAGTAATAAAACACAAAATGCCTAATACAATATCAGCAATAGTACTATCTTTCAAAGGTTACTGTGGTACCTCATGTTCTAAATACAGCTTGGTTTGTTCTGGCAACTACAGAAAAGCAAAAAACTATATGCCAGACAATGTCAGGCTTAAATGACTGATGATGATGATGAGACTTTACTAAGGAAATGTATTGAAATTCTCCTTGGTCCAGAAAGCATAAAAAAAAACTAAATTTTTAACGTCTACACAGAAATGTAAGCAGTGAACAGATCCTATAAAGCATGCTTGCCCAAAAATGTTACATTTCACCACAACTGCCATGGCCAGATTCTAAGACTAAATCATGGGCTTGCTGACACTGTTATCCTTAAAGCTAGGGTAAATGGTGTAAAACTGTCACATGGCTCTTCTGTTATCAGACACCTTTTAAGAACAGAGTACTACGACAATTTGCGTAAAACTACTAGGTACATATCGCGAACAAGACGCAGTCGTTTTGCATCACGCCAGTATAGGTACAAATTACATACAGATTTACATTATTCAAAGGGTCTCACTGACCCTAAGCCTGACTTTTCTAGCACCCTACACCTAAAAGATCTTGCTTATGCATAGAGTGTGATATTAGGATGAAATAAAGATGGTTATAAGTAAAATTATTGTGCTGCCTTGTGGCCAGCTGAGCCGGCACTACACACATATAACAAGTTATATTAACCGCACAAATGTAAATAAGCCTGGTATAACTTGTGTTTATAATAGTGCTATATTTATCAAAACTATTATACAAAAATAGTAAACTACTGTATACCATAGAATACAGTCCTTGAAAGAAAACTCCCTAAACTTATGGCCTGAGCATTGGTCCCCACATTTCTGCCATTCATTATTATGAACTGGGGGTCAATGCTCAAATGTTCCTGGTTCACACAGAGAAAAGTGGCATATATGCGACACGTGTAGGCCTTCGGGTATTTTAAAATATTTCTAGTGGCCTTACACATAAGTCTGTGCACATAATATTATTTTCTGACAGATTCTCCAGGCAGTTTTGTGGTTATTTTTCCATAGCTAGGATTTTTATTTACTGTCGTACAACCAAGCCATTCCCGACACCCTTTTTCCCACACCGATATAGAATTATCATTTATTTTTTGCTTAGTTCTTTCAAAAATCAATTGTCTGGGTTGATGTGCCATGTTTACATTTTTTTTATTTGCAGACGACAGAAAATTTTAGTAATTCTACCGGGTGACAATTCTTATAGGTTATAACACACTAAATAGCCAGCACTATATATTCTATATAAAATGACCATTTTTCACAATGCTGCAATACACACCTAGACCCATTTTAAATTTCTTTAACTTACATTTTCTTGTAGAGCAATATTTATACCGTAAAAATATCCAAAGAAAATTAGGGGTCATGTTTGATGCAAGAAAAATATTTCTGGTCAAACGGACACAAGGTAATTTTTACACTGAAATGACAATCACAATTTAGGGTCGGGGTGTATGAATAAATTTCACATGTTAAATCAGTTTGGAGTCTTTATTCAGCATGCAAATGCTACCAGTATGTCAAGTATAGGCATGAAATATGATTTCAACCAATATATAGCAACGATTTCAAGGAAAAATCCTTCTAACAGCAAAAAGAACTGAGAACTATTTAAATCCGCCATTATGCGACTACCATTTTTTCATAGGTGCTCAGGCTATTTAGTGTCTGTATGCCTCAATGCAGTATATTCATTACTTATGGAGATATGCCTTTGTACACAAAACTTTAACACAGAATTTCTTAGTTCATAAGGGGTATTATAAACTATAACAAAGTAAAAAAAAATGTCAAAATGCAAACCAGTGTTATGGGACTTGGTGTGTGACCTAAGGTATTGACCCCGAAGAAGTGTGAAGTTTCAATTCAGTAGTTATGGAGATATGCCATTGCACGCAAAACTTTAATGCATATTTTCTAAGTACAAAAAGGAGCATAATTCTGTCAAAATGCTCGCCAGAGTTATGAAACTTGATGTGTGACCTATGCTATTGACCCCAATGAGGTGTGTGAAGTTTCAATGCACGCAAAACTTTAACGCAGATTTTCTAAGTCCAAAAGAGACATAATTCAGCCAAAATACATGTTAAAGTTATGGGACAGTTTAGTGTGGTCAATGACCATAGAATCATTCACCAAAGGTTTCAAAGCCATATTTCTTCTGTATATGGAGATATACCTTTGCACGCAAAACTGTAAGTGCGACGCCGATGGCAACCCCTACGCAGACGCCGACGGCAGGGTGACTACAGGAGCTGGAGTATTCTTCGAACAGTGGAGTTAAATATGCACAGTGATTTTAAATATAAAAAGATCCAGTCAATTGGCTCCAAAATGATGCACAATTTTGTCAAAATACACGTTTTTCTTTGTGCATGTCGTTTTCTAGCCCGACTTATCCGGTGGCAAAACTAGCCGTGGCTGCAAGTCAGAAATCTAAAAATGCCACTCGAGCAACAGTAAGCTTGTCTAGTCGTTTTCAACGCCCACTGTTTACATGTAAAGAAATGAGGTTTCTGCACAACAGCAAAGAGAATACACGAGAACAATTAAAAAATCCAACTACTTTCAGTAGATTAGAAGTGATAATTTCCAGTCAATCCACGAATTCCTAAATGAAAATCATTCTGATACAGAGGTGAAATATCAGAAAAAACTGTAAGTGTACACATTTTGACAGAATACGGGTCAAAAAGCCTCACTTCCAAAAAGGACCGCCACCGCAGTACAGTGTCAAAATGATAAAACTTGTGCACACATGTAAGAACATCTACAAATCTAGTACTCAAATGCGCATATATGCGACAAAAACTACCTCAACAGGACGTTCTCATAGCACAATATGTCACGTGATTATGTAAACTGACTTTCAAACATTAGGAGCCGGAGTAGAACCAGATGTCACGTGGTATTAAAAATATGATATAAACGATGAATGGGCGGGTTTGACTTGTCAATTAAAAATCGTTGTTCTTATTGGAGGACCATGATACAAAACAGAAAGAGTAGGACTCACTCAAATAATCAGGTTATTTCTCGAACGCTCCGCTTCTTGAAATAACCTAATTATTCTCGTGAGCCCATACTCTTTCTATTACATGTAAAAGCTGTGACCTCCTTGCGCCCAGGGCTTTTTTTCACCCTAGGGGCATAATATGCACCATGTTAATAGAGGATCACTAGACAATGCTACAGACTAAATATCAAAGAACTAGGCCTTGCTGTTTCAGACAAAGAAGAGTTTTAATCTTCTCTCCTGTCTAAGTCTATGTAAAACTTGTGGTCCCCAAGCGGGGCTAATTTTCACACAAGGGCCATAATTTGAACAATCTTGATAGAGGACAACTAGACAATGCTAGATATAAAATTTCAAGGACCTAGGCCTTGTGGTTTCAGACAAGATTTTTAAAGCTTTTTCCTCTATAAAACTAGGTAAAAGTGTGACCCCACGAGCGGGCCCAGTTTTCTACCGTGGGGCATAATTTGGACAATCTTAGTAGAGGACTACTTGACACTGCTACATACTAAATATCAAAGACCAAGGCCTTGAGATTTCAGACAAGAAGATTTTTGAAGTTTTCACTCTATTTTTAGCTCCTGTGATTTAGTGGTAAAATGGACCTAAACAATTTGAACAACTTTGAACGAGGACCACCCAAGGATCATTTCTGTGAAGTTTGGTCAAAAAGTGATCAGTGGTTTAGGAGATGTAGTCTAAGGAAATTGTTGATGCACGCACGCACAAATGCACTGACGGACGACGGACATTGACTGACCACAATAGCTCACATTGAGCACTTTGTTTATTAGTTTTTTCTCCTAGTATTTTAAGAATTTTATTCCTACTTTTCTCCTTCTTTTATAAAGTATATTGCTGGAAAGCCTGTATACAAACTAGTTGCTAGACAAGAAATCACACACTGACTGGACAATTTTAGAACATTTAATTACTCTAACTTTTCCATTGACTCTTTCTGAAAAGGGATTGGTAATCCCTTGTTTTCCACTTCTACTAAAATACTATTTCAATATGTCTAAAAACCAATCCACTTCCGGCTACTCTTCTTGCCATAGATTGTGTTAACACTTTCATGTCAATCATTCTTTGAAGTGAGGGCTAATTTCTCCGGACACTTTGTGAATAATTAAGGCTGAGCATAGAATATGCAACAGAAAATAAACATTTTGCATGTACATCTTTCCCAACATCTACAGTTGTTTACAAAACCTTCAACGCTTTCACATCCTCAGATGCACTGTGTGCTTGATATTCTTGGCCAAGCAGCTGACCAACTAAATTTTCCTGCGAGTAGCTTTTCAGCTCTGGATTAGTTATCATGAACAGTTTCCGTGTGTCCTCAAATCCAATAGTTAAAGCTCTTGATACAAAAACAGAATTGTTGACGAGAGCTCCATTTTTAAACAATTGTCTGCCTTTCACTGTTATGCCAGTTATCTTGGGGGGCCCGGGGTAAAAAAGGGTTTTTTGGGAATAATGAAACGCTGAAAAGTATCGTACTTTTTTTTGTTGAATATACATTTTCCCCGCATTTCTGTTATATTAATCTCTCCTGAAAAAAAAAAAACATGGGAAAATGCAAAAATTTCAGACAATGAATCCCGACTTTTTGGAAAAGCTCTTTTTCGATATGAAACATATCAAATATCAGATTGAAGCTCAAAAGCATTCTAATAATTTGAAATGGAGAAAATTACTACCCAAAGTGTTCACGAGCCTGTTTTTAAAATTAGACCTGTGACCTTCTTTTTGTCATGGACCCATTTTTTTGAACTTGTTTAGTTGTCATGTACAAATATTCTGACCAAGTTTGGTAAAGTTTGGGACCAAAAAGATACCTCTAATGTTCACAAAGTTTTTTTAGAAATTTGACCTAGCGACCTAGTTTTAAGGTCTTTTGACCCATTTTTTAAACTTCCAGAATCATTGAGAAAGACATTCTGACACCAAGCTTTTTTTAAACACGAATAACTATTTAATTTATGTAAAAAACCTTTTAAAAAATTTAAAATACAAAAACCCAGTTGTTTAAAGGGTAAAAGACAACCGTACAGTTTGAATCGCAGCCATAATTGGCACCCCCAGGACATGATTATACACGAGGTAGGTTTGGGTCCCTCCTTAACTCCAAACATGCTATGATTCTGTCCTGTTTTAAAGGTACAAAACATGTTTAAAAAAGTAAATTGCAATTACAAAAGGTTTTAAAACAATGACCATAAATTCAGGATAAAACCCTTGTCAAAACCAAAACAAAAAAATTTTTCTCGGGGGTGCTTACCAAAAATAACCTTTGCTAGTGAGAGTTAGAGTTGCTTTATAAGTTTATAAATGGATCACCGGTAAAAAGGGGTGCAACATTTTATTTAGCTTAAATTTGCCCCCCCCCCAGGTACTTTCATGCTTTGGGCCCCCTGTGCCCTTTGACCTTTGATTTTGGGATCCGAAAATCAAAGGGTCGGTCCCCAATAATCTATCAGAAAGTAAAGTTTAAAGGCCTGGGCAAGGGTTCTCCAAAAAGTGACTTCATTAAATTTAAACATGCCCCCTTTCCCTTGCCCTTTTAAACCTTTGGGACCCCAAAAGTAAATAGGGGTCGTGACTCAAAATACAACAGATGTGAAGTTTGAAGGCCTGTGTGCAGGATTGTTGATAAAGTGCCTTCAGCAAAAATTAACATTTCAACAAATTTGAAAAAAAAGTCCCTTTTACTTGATTTGCCTCCTCAACCGTTTGGCTTCCACTTATTTTGGACTGTCTACGCTTATATGCGATTGCTTTAAATGCGAAAAATTTTAAAGTGGTTTGTCCTGGTGCACATTCAACTTCTTGTAGACCTTAAAATTTTAAGAATTTAAGAACACACTTTTTCAAAGAAAATTTAAGCCATTCTTGACTGTGAGTGTTAGATAGTAAAAAAGTTTAATGGGGAGATAAAGAAAAAAATAAAAAAACATTTTTTTATGTGAACCAAAAAATTCTAAAACTTCATTTCTTGAAGGTATATGCCCTATATAAAATTGTTTTAGAAACAATTGTTTAATAAAAAGTCTTTGTGAAAAACTGTTTCATTTGAGCTCAGATTTTCTATACAAAAATCAAACAATGCTTCTATACTGTAAACGAATTTACTAAACAATAGAGAATTTTAACAAAATGGTTAAAGAAGCAAAAATCTTTTTCACACAAAATAATATCTTACTCAAATTAAATAGTAAATAAATGCATGAAATATTTGCATTTAATTTGCTGGTTGTTTTGTTGAATGTGGCCATAATGCTAATACATGGAAAGGCTATACCACTTGATAATTATTGCCCCTTTAAAGTACTATGTGCGGCACTACAGAACACAACAGTCAATGTCAACTTTAAAAAATAAAATCAATAAAGAGCCTACATCAAAGGTTTGGGCCCTTAAAAACCTTTAACAACGCTTGATCATAATTATAAAACTCTAAAAATATTATGCATAGAATTTCGTGTTCTTGTTTTTATTAGCTCACCTGAGCACAAAGTGATCAATGTGAGCTGTTGTCTGTCGTCCGTCCGTGCATGTGTGTGTCAACAATTTCTATAAAGGACATATCCTCCTGAACTACTGATTGGATTTTACAAAACTTTACAGGAATGATCCTTGGGTGGCCATCTTTCGAAATTGTTCAAACGGTACCCGTCCATTGCACAACTAGGACACATGAGCTCAAAATAGATTTTTAATTGAAAAACTGAAACTACAGGGCCAAGGCCTTTGATATTTGTTATTTAGCATGACCTAGTGACTTAGTGGTCCTCTAGCAAAATTGTTCAAATTATAAGTCTGGGGTGAAAAGAAGCCCATATCTTCATGAAACTTGGTCAGAATGTTTATCTTGATGATCCCTAGGTCAAGTTCTAAACTGGGTCAAAAGGGGTCAAAAACTAAATCCCAGGCTCAAATCAAAGGAAAAGAATGTGAACACTCTAGAGAAAATATACGCCCTTATCTTCATGAAACTTGTTCAGAATGTTCATCTTGATGATCCCTAGGTTAGTTTCGAAACTGGGTCATATAGGGTCAAAAACTAGGTCACAGGCTCATATGGAAGGAAAATCTTGTGAATATTCTAGAGGATACAATTATGCGCCTATATTCATGAAACTTGGTCAGAATTCATGACTACTAAGGTGAGCAATCTAGGGCCATCATGGCCCTATTGTATACAAATTCTATCTTTATTTAAGTCATATAACTAGATAAAACACTGTAATAGGTATTTTGGAAGACAGGGATAGAATTGCTTATACAGTCAATTACAAATATGAGATCATTTTTTACACTATTCTGTTGTGTTTTTCAATTCCAGTGCAATAATTTTTAAGACTTATTTTATGATCTTGTTGTTACAGGATGGTTGTTGATCTTGGCTGGTATGAAACACATCATAACCTTTTTAATATCATGCAAACAACAGCATCCAAATGAAACATTATCTTATTTCATTCATGAAAAACTTCTTAAAAGACTAATTGGTTTGTGTACTCCCCATTTCGGAGTACCTAACAGAATTCTTAGACCGGGATATCATGAAATTTAATAAGTCTTCTTTGAATGCAACATCGGTGCATGGCCGTCCAAATGGCAAGTTCTTAATCTGCTCTGAGATTTTGCTTTAAAACCACACCATTCAGCGTCACATGCAGAATGATCACCAAATGTGTGCTTAACGATTGCCACAAAGGCTAGTTTTAACTTATCGGGATTTCCCTTGTTTTGTGCAACTGCATATGTGTAACACAAACATAAGTTGTTAAACACTTTTTGACAAGACATTTGTATTTTAATTGCAATGACTTTAAACCTTGTTTGATTTTTTAGCAGACGGTTATTGTCTGAAACATTGTTTTTATGTTGGGATAAATTTGCTTTAATTTTGCAGTAGTGGTTGCACCATCATCTGCTGCAACGCAAGTAACCTGAACCCCTTGATTTTCTAGCTTTGCTATCATTTCCTCCACCATGTCTGGCTCCATGCTTTTACTTCTGCCAGCATAGTTCCTTCTACAGTCATGATCTTCTGGAACGTTACCTAAACGTTCGGCGGCTGCACATTTTCTACACTTTTTTGATCTGACTGCAAATGCCAGTACCTTTCCCCCATATGTGCCAATGAAGGAGCTATGTCCTGAAGGAAATGCAATAAAGAACCAAGCTTAATTGATACATCAAGAGGTTATAAAACTTACCAAATTGGGACAATTTTATCCCCTATCTCAAAACTTATTTCTATTCTTAACCAGATTGGCATAGTTTTTAAGATGACATACTTCAATGATTTTGTCCCCGACCACATGATCCAGTTTGACTTAGATATTACCAATGTTGAAATACTGACCAAGATTTATGAAGACCAAAACAAATTTTTGGCCTCTATAAGCAGTAACAATAATTTTAATAATTTGACTCAGTAACTTAATTTTCGACCCCACATAACTCACACATTCTCTACTCATCAACAATAAGCAACTACCTGTACTAAACAAGCATATGTGTTACAAACGCATATGCCACCAGTATCCCTAGAAGCTAGAAATCATTGAGACAAACATTCCAACAATGTTTGATGAAGATTGGGCCAAATTTACGACCTCTTTACAAGCTATTACAATAATTTGACATAGTGACCTAGTTTTCATGGTCACATGACCTGGTTTCAAATGTGAGCTTGATAACATTGAGATAAACACTTTGACAAGGTTTGATGAAGATTCGACCAAAATTGCGATCAATGTACACAAGCCTTTTCAATAATATGACCTAGTGACCTGGTTTTTAAGATCTTGTCATCCATTTTCTAACAACATTTAGATAACATTAAGATAAGCATTCTGACCAAGTTTGATGAAAATCGGACCAAAAGTACAACCTCTAGAATGTTGACAATTTTCTTGACAATTTGACCTACAAACCTAGTTTTCTGAGGTCACATGACCAAATTTCAAACTTGACCTAGACGTTATCAAGATTAACATTCTGACCAGGTTTCATCAACAGAAATTGTGACTAAATGTGACGAAGCTCGGACCAAAAATGTGATTTCTACAGTTATAACAAGCAAATGTTGACGCACACACTCTTGAACAACAGATGACTGACAAAAGGTGATCACCCTGACATTTTATTACATGTGAGCTAAAATGGTGCGATGATTGACAACAGTTTTACTATTGACTAACCCGAAAAACTGTCATAAGATCTCCCACTTCATCGTTTCTGCCATCCAGCATCAGTGCTACCAGTAATAAAGTGTTCTCCTGTGTGTCTGGAATAAACATATTTCAAAACGGTTTCACACAAAGCTACAAAACTGATTACAATCAACCCATATACTGTAATAATCTAAATATAAAGTATTGAAAGGTACCTAGAGGTGATTGTTTTTTGAAAATTTCAATCCAATATTTTAATGTGCATGTGAATTTTGCTCTAAATGATTAAAAACAATGGTTAATGACCACCTCATTTATGTTTTTAGAATGACCCCATAATTTACTGTTTTCAACATTCAATAAAGGGCCATAATACAAATGTGGTCACCTTTAAGTACATTTCCAGATATTATATTTAGATTATTATAGTAAATGACTTGATTGTCATCAGTTTTGTGGCTTTATACTAGACAACATTCAGAAATGGTTTGGAGATTTGTCATAGTGGATTTCAATCAACTGTAAAATGTTCTATTTCAGTTTACAAGTGTTCATTACAAACTGACGATGCTTATTTCATCAAGAAGGAAAATATTGATAATAGGACTGCGACGCAAGATTTTCAATAATGTGGACAAAAGGTGTCACGTCAAAAACACGAAGTCACTTATGATTGAACTTCAAAGCACCTGTGGCATTAAACAATATCCAAAAGTATATAAATCAATTAGAAGTGAGTCTTTGGTATCATCATAATAATAACCGATACAATCACAATGACGTCACAAAAAGACCACATTGTTCAAAATCTCGCGCCACAATCCATATGTTAATCTTACCAAAAAGCATAATTTCATGTACCTGCCCATTTGCAACTGAAAACACAAAGGATACATATAACAAAACAAGGCAGTCTGAAAGACAGCTAAATCATCCGCCACTGGTATGTATAGTGAAAGGGTAAACCTTTGATCTTGAGCTGTGACCTTGACCTTAAACTGACATGGCTGACCCATGAATTCTGCACACCGTCTAGATGAGGTGATCATTTGACCCAAGTTTAATGTAAATCCTTCAAGGGATTTAGGAGATACAGAATGAACACAAAATGGAAGACTCAAACATTTGGATCTAAGCTGTGACCTTGACCTTGAGCTGGCATGGCAGACTCATCAATTTTGCACATCGGCTTGATGAGGTGATCATTTGACCCAAGATTGATGATTATCCTTCAAGGGGTTTAGGAGATACAGAGCGGACACGAAATGGAAGGCTCAAACCTTTGACATTGAGTTGTGACCTTAACCTTGAGCCGATATGGCTGACTCATGAGTTCTGCACATTGTCTTGATGAGGTGATCATTTAATCCAAGTTTATTAATTATCCTTTAAGAGGTTTAAGAGATACTGAGCGGACACGAAATGGTAGCCTCAAACCTTTGACCTTTAGATGTGACCTTGACCTTGAGCCGACATGGCTGACTCATGAGTTCTGCACATCGTCTTGATAAGGTGATCATTTGTTTCAAGTTTCATAATTATCCTTCAAAGGGTTTAGGAGATACAGAGCGGACACGAAATGGAAGGCTCAAACACATGACCCTGAGTTGTGACCTTGACCTTGAACTGACATGGCTGACTCATAGGTTCTGCACATCGTCTTGATGAGGTGATCATTTGACCCAAGTTTCATGAAAATCCTTTAAGAGGTTTAGGAGATACAGAGCGGACACAAAATGATACGTAAAGATAGAAGGACGGAAGGACGGACGGAGACCATTCCTATAAACCCCCATCACTTGTGGCGGGGAATTAATAAAAAGATACGTAAACTCACTCTTCATTTAATCTTAGCTCCTCATGTAAACATTCATTCATCGTCTCTTCTGCATACTCCTCTATAACCATTCCAACTTCCCTTGTGCTCTCATTAAACACCCACTTACTCACTATTTGCATGTTCAGAGACAGAAATACTCTACTCCCCTGTCAAGTCTGCATAAATAAGTGCTGAAAACAGAACATATGATTGACATAGTGACAAGATACAAACATTCATATTAATGTAAACTAGAGCTGGTGGCTTTATTTGCATTATGGGTGGACTGACACTTCAGTCAATCACTAAATGTGGGTGGCATAAATAAGGAAGAAATACATGATTTCTGTGACTTTGACATTTTAGTGATAATTTGTTCAAAATTATACCGAAATCTTTTATAAAATTGTGTAATTTCTTTCTTTTGTGATCCTTGCGGATTTGCAATCCAAGAAAAAGAGTCTCTTTTTAAAAAGTTTAAAATTACTTTTTTTAAAAACTGTTTCAAGCTTATATTTCCCCCCTTTTCGGCCTTTTTTTTTTTCCCAGGGGGGACGCTGTTAAGTTTTAAAAATGGTGTTGGAAACAGGGAAACTAAAAAGAAAAACAGTAGGGTTCATGCGATTGTATAGTTTTTTTGCCGGCGTGTATCCCTGGGGTGCCCCTTTGAAATCGAAAAACGCAGCTCGGGATGTTGTGTGTTTGCAAGGGTTTCCCTTGTATATACGCGTAAAAAAAATTTTAAACTTAGAATATCCCCAAATTTTACCAAAGGATCAATCCCGATTATTTAAATTATTCTGAGGTTTTGACACACTAAAAGGGTAATGAAAATGAAAACCCCTGTGGCAGGTAATTTGGACCCTTTGGGGTCTTATTTGGAGAGTTATATATGCGAAATATTTATATCTGGGAGTTTTTCAGGGAATTTTTATGGATACAGATGGTGGCAGAAAAAAATTAATTACAAAAGCTCATTTGTCAAAAATTTTCCCATTTGTGGCAATAATTAGGCACTTTCTTTTCGGTTGCGTACTCCGAATTGTTTTGTCTGTAGATGGTTTAAAAGCAATGGTCACCACAAAAAAAGGAACCCATTGGCCATCAGCTAAAATACCCAATTTCCCCTATTTGTCTTTCTTCCCTCCAGTGAAGGCCTTTTTTTCTTTTCTTCTTCGTCTTTCCCCAATCACCCCCGTTCACTGGTCCAAATTCCATCATAGGGGCTGCTAATTTAAATCACTTCATTGTCCCAATTCCCTCAAAAGGGGGGCTACATTTACCTCACGTTCACTACTCTCAAATTCCGCCATAGAGGTTACTACATTTACTTGACGTTCACTAGTCCCAAATTTCGCCATAGTGGTTGCTACATTTACCTCACAATAACTAGTCCCAAATTCTGTCATAGAGGTTGCTACATTTACTTGACGTTCACTAGTCCCAAATTCCGTCATAGAGGTTGCTAAATTTACTTGACGTTCACTAGTCTCAAATTCCATCGTAGGGGTTGCTACATTTATCTCATGTTCACTAGTCCGACATTCTGTTGTAGGGGTTTTTACATTCACCTTACATTCAGTAGTCCCAGATTCCCTCATAGGGGTTGCTACATTAACCTCACGTTCACTAATCCCAGATTCCCTCACAGGGATTGTTACATTAAGATGATGTTCACTAGTCCCAGATTCCCTCATAGGGGTTGCTACATTAAAGTCACGTTCACTAGTAGTAACTTCAGTGCTTAGAGTACTGTTACTGGTGATAGAAATGTCTTCATCAACTTCAAGTCTCATACCTAAAAAGTAGATAAAATGATTAGTGAATTCCTCTTACATGTCTTAATGGAATATCCTATTTGTCAGACAAAATTAATTCTTTCACAGGAATATAGTAGGAATTTTCAATTTTCAAAAGTGACAGTTTTCAATACAAATACATACAAGTGCATATATCCATTAACAATATACGGTAAACATTTAAAAATATATGGTCATGACTATCAAAAAATGTTTGCATATTTTGTAAATGAAAGTCAGGATGAAACACAAGTCTATCTGAGCTAAAACAAGAGACTAAGTGAATAAGGGGTCATAACTCCTACAACACTGAATGAAACCGGACACGAAACCCCAGCTGCACAACTGAACATGCTGACCACAACATTCCTGTAAACTTTGGTGACTATAGGCCAAATATTGGAGCTAGGCGCGACACAACAATCTTAGGCTATATATATAATTTATATAGGAAATAGAAATAAATTATCTTAATGATATAAAACTGATATAAAACTTATTTTAATGAAACAAAAATAGTAGAGATTACCCAATAAAATAAAAAAAAGAAAAAAAAAAAGATTTCTGCCAAGCCAACTTTGCAATGGCAAGATTCTGCCATGGCAACTTTGCCATGGCAAGATTTTACCATGGTGAGTTTGCCATGGCAAGATTTTGCCATGGCAATTAATTTATGTTTTCAAATATTTTAAAGGAAGTTTGATAATTTTAGTGATTATGAAATACAATACTGGCAGGTAAAGAGAAGATTTTAGATTTCTTGTGTTGGCACATTTAAATCAGCAAGCACAGAATCTTGCTACATAGATTGTTTCACCATTACTGGGATAAATGCTGGTTGATTTTCAGCGGCAAGAAGGAGGTTTTTACATCCTTGTTTTAATGAATGAAAATGTATGAAATATATTTCTAATATTACATAACGGTCATCGTGTGCCATATATTTATTCTATTTAGAAAGATACAAATATTACTTCAATTACAGAACATATCTATATCATCAATATAGTAGTTTCTTTACGTTTATGAAATACGATATTAGTTATCATCATAGTATCTTGATCTTTGATGTTATATATGACTCGAGAATTTTAGCAGGCTTGAATAATCTAAGCCGAGCAAAAATAGAAAACAAAATATCCGAACAAAACAGTTTAGCGCTTTAAAGTTTTCTTATATATGCTTGATCTGCATTGAGATACTTAAGCATTCAAGACATCATACAGCGATTTTAATGACGAATAGACAAAATGTGTATCAGATTTTCCCTTGCACATAGGTTTGTGCAACATATGCTATGTTACAAAAAAAGCATTTTGCAAAACCCATAGAAAGTCACACACCAGCGGAACCGGTTATAGGTTCGATGCCCGGTCGCGTCATACCAAAGACGTAAAAATGGTGTTAGAAGCTTCCTAACTTGGCGCTCAAGACGGTAGTCTTAGGACTTGTCAGTCCGGTGTCAGTATAATGTTACTGGGTGAGGTAACATATCACGTTTTCACGGAGTGATATTCTAGTGAGGCAGCACTATGAAGTTGGGCGTTGTGCACACTGCTACATATTTGTTTAATTTTTCATAAAAAGGTGATTTAACTATGTCCAAACGAATGCATTGGTAGAAATATATTGTTTCATATGGATAACTCAGTTGTTTATTTTAATTTGCCTTGGCAATTAAGTTATTTTTAAAGGAAGTTCGATAATTTTAGTGATTATGAAATACAATACAAGAGGAACAGAGAAGATTTTATATTTCCTATGTCTGCACATTTAAATCGACAAGCACAGAATCTTGCTACAAAGATTATCTCGCCATTGTTGGGATAAATGCTAATGTTAATTTTCAGTGGCAAGGAGTAGTTTTTTACTTCCTTGTTTTAATGAATAAAAATTGATGAAATGTAATTGTAATATTATATAACGGTGATCATATGACATATATTTTTTTTTAGGACAATATATATATTTCTCGAATTACACATATAAAAATTAAGTTTCTTTCGTTTAATATGAAATACGATATTAGTTATTATCACAGTATCTTAATCTTTGATGTTATGTATGACTCGAGAATTTTAGCAGGCTTGGATAATTTTAGCCGCGCAAAAATAGAAAAAAATATCCGAACAAAAATGTTTAGCGCTTTAAAGTTTTTTTTATATATTCTTGATCTGCATTGAGGTACTTACGCATTCTAGACATAATTGTGAATACAGAGATTTTTATAGGAAGAATGTGTATCAGATTTTCCCTTGTACATAGGTTTGTGCAACATATGCTATGTTACAAAAATGAGCATTTTTGCAAAACCCGTAGAAAGTCACACACCAGCGAAACCGGTTATAGGTTCGATGCCCGGTCGCGTCATACCAAAGACGCATAAATGGTACTAGAAGCTTCCTCTCTTGGCGCTCAAGACAGTAGTCCTAGGACCTGTCAGCCCGGTGTCAGTATAATGTTACTGGGTGGGGTATCATATCACATTTTAAGGCGTAATAGTTAGGCAGCACTAAAGTTGGGCATTGTGCTCACTGCTACAAGTAGACACCGTAGTTTATATAACTGTAAATCTTTTGAAAAAGACGTTAAACCTGAACACACACTTAATTCAGAGATACGCACCGGTGTCAGACAGCTAGCATTTATTCGGAATCAAAACACGTCAGGCAGGCGAATTTTAAGTGCATCGCTACAAAGGCAGTTTTATTTATATAAACATATTATGAAATGACAATATTTAAACACAGAAACTATTTTGCGGAAAGATAGATTTGTTTGTTTCGGGTTTAACGCGGTTTTCAACAGTATTCAATCATGTAACGGCTGGCAGTTAACCTAGCCAGTGTTGCTGGATTCTGTTCGGTACAACCTGTTCTCCACAAGTACCTGCCAACTTCCCCACATGAAAAGAGGTGGAGGACTAATGATTTCAGATACAACTTCTTTTATCAAATCGTCACGGAGACATTTGCCAAGCCCGAGGATCGAACCTACGACCCCGCGATTCGTAGACCGAAGCTGTCCCTACTGACTAAGCTAAACGGGCGGGTATGCGGAAAGATAGAGCTCCTCAATTTTAAATACTAATGATTAATCAGATTTTAGATATGGCCGGGCTATTATCATTATTATTATTATTATCATTGTTATTATTATTATTGTAAACACGTTCAAATGCGCTTTACATATAGAAATGCAGCCACATAGGGCGCGAAATTCATCCTCTACTTCAGACT
>NW_026462008.1:0-11698 GCF_021730395.1 Mercenaria mercenaria | reverse complement strand
ATAAATTAAATTTTTAAATTTTTCTTAAGATAATTTAAAACTTTATTTATTTTATTTTTTTTTTAATCCTTTTTTGCTTAACGAATTTTATTTTCTAAATATAATATATAGATGGAAATCGAGAGATTTTCAAAACAATATTATAAGAAATTTGAAATTAAAATTACATATAGACAAGATCCAAAGAATCAATTATATTTAACTATAAACGACTCTTATGAAATACTTAAATCTGAACTTAAAACTTTAAAAGGTATAAAAATAAACGTTTGTTTTAAAAATAACTTTTGCAAAAATGGATAAAACTGATACAATATATAAATCAGCTTATTTTCAATCAAAGGCTTTAGAAATTATTAACACAAACGAAATAAAAAAACTTTACGTCAAGCTTTTGATGAAATAATAAATAGAATTGGTAATTGGATTTCTGAAGGAAGTGGCTGGAGAATAGAGTCAGTTGATGCTTATTATATAAATAGATATAAGTATAGTCCATTGGCTGCTTCAAGTTATTTAGAATTACCAAAACCATTACAAAATTCAATGAAAGGATTAATAAATATAAAGAATGATGATAACGAATGTTTTAGATGGTGCATTTTAGCTTACAAATTTCCTGTAACAAAACATTCTGAAAAGAGTTTCAAATTATAAAAAACATATAAACGATCTTGATTATACTGGAATAAAGTTTCCTGTTACATTAAATCAAATACCTAAAATTGAAGTTTTAAATGAAATATCATTTAATATATTTGGTTATGAAGAAAATAGTATTTATCCATTGTACATATCAAAATATCAATACGAAGAACACTGTGACATGTTGCTAATTACTAATGATAAAATAAATGATAAAATAAATGATAAAATAACTGATGATGACTGTAAGCCCTCAAGAACTGTAGTCCAACATTATGTTTGGATAAAAGACTTTAATAAATTAATGTTTAACAAAACAAAACATGCAAATAAAAAACACTTCTGTAAAAGCTGTCTGCAACATTTTTCTCAAGAAAGAATATTAAATGAACACATACCAAATTGTTTAGCTATTAATGGTATCCAAGGTGTTAAAATGCCAAAAGAGGGAAGTAAAGTACAATTTAAAAATTATCATAAAGGTTTAGCAGTACCTTTTGTAATTTATGCTGATTTTGAATCAATAACTAAGAAAGTTTTAACTGCTTTACCATCAACTGAATCTTCATTTACTGAACCATATCAAAATCATATAGATTGTGGTTACGGCTATAAAGTTGTTTGTTGTTATGACGATAAATATACTAAACCAACCCAGATTTATAGAGGCCCTAATGCAGTTTATAAGTTTATTGAAAAAATGCTTGAGGAAGAGGAATATTGTAAAGAAATATTTAAAGAGCACTTTAACAAAGAACTAAGAATGTCTAAAAAAGATGAAAGTGAATTAAAAATCAAAGTTTTGTCATATTTGTGAAATAAGAATATATAGAAGATTCAATCAAAGTACGTAGTGCATTGTCATATACAGGAACAATTCAGAGGAAGTGCTCACTCGATGTACTATTAATTTTAAACTAACACATAAAATTCCTGTTATTTTTCATAATTTAAGGGTTATGACGGTCATTTTATTGATGCAACAATAGGAAAATTCAAAAAAAGAAATTTATGTTAGTCCTAACAATATGGAAAGATATATCTGCATTATGATTTCCGACTTGGTCTTTATGATTCCTTCCAATTTTGGTCTCAATCATTGGATTAACTTAGTAAAAAATATTCCAGAATTTAATATTTATCTCAAGAATTTAATAATATAGAATTATTAAAAGACAAGGTGTTTATCCATATGATTACATGGATTCATTTAAAAATTCAAAGAACAAGAATTACCTTTAAAGAAAGGTTTTATTCATTTTAAAGGAAAACACATTATCGATAATGAATACGGAAACATGCTAAAAATGTAGGAATAAAATTAAAATTTAAAACAATGGGAGAATATATGGATTTATTTAAAAACTGAACGTATTACTTTTAGCTGATGTATTTGAAAATTTTAGAAAACTATGTTTAGAGTACTACAAATTAGGATCCTTGTCATTATTTTATAGTCCTGGTTTAGCTTGGGATGCTCAAGTTAAAAATGATGGAATTAAGTTAGATTTAATGTACTGATATGATATGTATTTTTTTACTATTGAAAAGGGGTCTGAGAGGAGGATACGTCTATATTTCAAACAGATACAGTAAAGAAACCAATAAATATATGAAAGATTATAATTCAAAAGAAAGAAAGCATATACATTATGTACCGTGACGCAATAACCTTTTCGGTTGGGCTAAGTGTCAAACCTTTTACCTTGGAAACTTTTATAATTTATATCGAAAAAACAATTCTAGAAAATTAATTGCAAAAAGGTAAAAACTAACTTTTTAGTTGAAAAAATTTGTGATCTTGAATATCGAAAGAATTACATTATACCCACAATGATTATAACTATTAGCTCCGAAAAAATTAAAATACCAGATTCACTGGCTTTCTGATTATAGTAAAATATTAAAACAGAATTTGAAATGAAAAAGTAATGTAAAAAAATTAGTTCAACTTTATTGGAAAAACAAAAAATATGTGTTCATTTAAAAATCATGAACTTATACAATTAGGGTTTAAATGTAACAAAAAATACAAAAATATTAACTTTTCATGAAGTCCTTGGTTAAAAAGTATATTGATTTTAATACTCAAAAAAGATTCTAAAGCAAAAACATTCATTGAAAAGGACTTTTTTAAGGTTAATGAAACATTCTGTATTCGTAAGACGATGGAGAATTTACGCAAGAGGTTAAATATTAAATTAACTCATGATGAAAATTTTTTATTAAAATACATAGCCAAACCTTCATTTGATAGTTCAACGATGTTTACTCTAACCTTTTTGGTATTCATAGCATAAAAGAAGTTTGTATTAAACGACCTTGTTATGTTGGAATGTGCATTTAGATTTATCAAAATATTTGATGTATGATTTTCATTATAATTATATTAAGGGAAAAGTACGAGGGATAATTGTAAAATTACTATTCATGACACTGATTCATTATGTTTGAAATAAAACCAAAGATGCATATGAGGATTTTTTATAAGGACAACCGTATTTTTTTGATAATTAGTGATTACGATGGTAATTCAAAATTTTATTTTGATAATAATTAAAAAAGTAATTGGAAATTTATAAGATGAGCTGCTGCATTCCCATGTTGGAATTTGTCGGTTTAGTAAGAAGTAAAATGTATTCATATTTATTAGAAATGAAGTTAATGTTTAAAAAGTAAAGATATTAAAAAACTTGTTGTTAAGAAAATAATAGTTCATAAAAATTACAAAGATACTTTGTTTAATACAACCCAAACTAATCACACCTTTAAAGTTATTTCGTTCTGATAAACACCAATCTTTCAGTTATGTTAATAAATAAAACATCTTTATCATGTTATGACGATAAAAGATATATCTTGATAATGGTTTTGATTACATTAGTTATTCATAAATTAATTAAACTTAACTTAAACTTAAATTAACTCTTAAATTAAAACTAAATTATAGAACATAAATTGTTAACCTTTGAATTTTCATAACGTTTAAAGATTTAATATATTACATCATTGATTATAAATTCATTTGCATAATTAATGAAATTAGATTCATTTTTTCTGATTATTTTTTACATGATACTTTGAAGAATTACAGTTTCTATATTTTTATTTGTAATTTTGCTTCTCTTATCTAATTTAATTAGCTTCAACAAGAATATTTAAGATGCAATTAACAATTAATTGTTACATTATTACCATTTTGAAAACTAACCAGGACTAGCATTTACAGTTTTCCATTGAAATAATCCACCATCGTGTCTTGGGTTATAACATGTTAAAAACAATGGAGTTTTCTTATCTAATTTTCTTTCTATTTTATTTACTTTTTCATTTTATTATTACAATATTCCCATTATATTAATTATTCCAGTGAAATAAAAAACACAGTTTTAATAAGTTTAATGTAATGTTCTTATCTGGTTAAAATATTTATATAGTTTGTTCATTTTGTTTTTTTTATTAATTTTTAGCCTTTTATACAATACAATCATACAACGGTACTCTGTCATTGTAACATTTTAATGAAAAATAAAACTTTAATATCCCGCAATACCCGACTTGTTTTGTCTTGATATGAACATTGTTGTATTTTACATTTGGTATATATCTGAATTACTTCATTTTGGTGTGGAGGAAGTCCAAATGGATCGATACATATTATTAAAGTAACAAACCATGTTGTTCCAGGAACCAACAGAGTCGTCCAAATTAATAATTCCACATTCAACTTTTCTTTTATTTTAAAAATTATTTCTACTAAATTCACCCTCTAATGTTTTTTTTAATTTTTAATTGTTTTTACCCATTGTTGCAATTCAAAGTTAGATTTTGGTTTTGTTTATAAATTTATTTTTCTTTTTACTAAAATTTTAACTTTTTTTTTACTATAGGAATTCGTCTGTAGGTCTCCGTTGAGAATCAATCTGTAAGTCCATTTCCACTTAACAAATATGTTATTCAAAGGTATTCCTCGACGAGCAGCAACATACCTAAAAAACCCACCGTCTGGTTTTTGTTTTTGTGTTAATTTATCACTCCCAGATCTACAAGTTGCTTTCTGTGATTGGTGAAGATATGGTGATTATAGTGCTCTTATCATTAGCTACTGCATATCATACCATTTCCAAGTATTTTATAACTCAGTACTGGCTAGCCCAGACAAAGCGCAATGCCTAGAGGGGCTAATATTTTTGGAGCTATTTTTGTGCCTTGGACGAATTGTTTTCTAAACAAACCGCTTAAGCTCCTAAAAATCCTCCCATTTTGACTTGACTGGACATTGGCTTTTTGAAATTGTAATTTCTTAATCCCCTTCTTATTTGCAACAGCTTTTTTATTTGATTAATTTGTGTTTATTGTTATAGTAAAGGGAAGATTCATTGTAATTGTTATGTTTTAATCTAAAGTATGTGGAATTTTGTTGTTGTAGGCTAGGTAAATTTTTCTTTTGTCCATCTGTTAAGGTTAACTTATATTCAATATATTTGATGCTTTATATATAATTTATATTATTTTATTTATTATATTTATTTTATCTTAAAAAAATGACAAGTCATTTAAACAATAACAAGTTCCATTTCCAATAGTATTTATTTCAAACCTGTTTCCTCATATAATACAATTGCGTAAATACGATATCTTGCAGTGGGTAGTGTATTTAATTTAACTGTTAATGTAATTTGTTAGGATCTTCTGTTATTACTTCCCTTTTTTATAATCCAAGTTAAAATAAAACAAATCCATACAAACTTTGAAAATTAAATCTATTTAGAAAGACTTCCAGTAGTCTTATTATTTGTTTATAAAAATAATTAATTACATCATCATATTTTCTTGATATACTTGTGTATTCGGGTTTCTGGATAAAAAACACCATTCCCAACTTAAAGACACAAACTCAAAGTACAAGCATTATCTGCTGAAATTAACTTTAAATGTATCTAATAAATGTGGGTTAGTTCTTGATTATTACTTTTGTCAGGTCGTGTAAATAAACAAATACGGGTTGGGGTTTTGTTTACACCAGCCGTTATTCTAAAGTTGTATTAATCTGTTGTGTATCAGTTGATTGCGTCATCATTTCCCTAAGGTATGACCATCTTGCTTTTGTAAATCTTTCAGAAATTAAATTAAGTCCAAATTCATTGAAAATCAAACGCGGAACCCATAGAATTAATTTTGTTACAATTACTCTACCAGCATCAACAGTATTAGCTCTAAAATTAATTCATATCTTTGGGTAGCTGCAGTGTTATTTGAATTTGACTTGGAGGTATAATATTAGTTTCTAAACCTTGAAAAAATGAATAATTATTTAACGGAATCTTAGCATTTACCTCATTATTATCCTGGATTAATTCCTGTCTAAATTTAAAACCTGAATTATTATCAGCGACAGAAAGTAGCAGTAGATCTAAATAAATATATTCGTTTGTTCCAGTTGATTCTGCATAATCATTAATAGTTAAAACTAAATTTTTTTACATTAATTACTTTGTATAAATTATTACAATCATAAACATTTTCCATTTTTGTTTAACCACTAACTGATCAATTAATGAAGCTGCTTATTAATTAGAGCAATTTGGGCTCCATTATACCTAGTACCATCACAAGCTTATTTACTTTAAAACTTACTTCAAAAAACCATTAAACCAATCAAAATATGAACTTCTATCATTAATTGTAAAGTGATATCCGTTTTTTTGTTGCTTAACATTATTTCCCAACAGATATTAAAGTTTGTATCTAATTGAATAGGAGTTAATTCATATCTTTGCAATTTTGGGTTCGTTCTAAACATGTATTATTATATTTATTTTATTTTTTATTTTAGTTTTTATTAAAGTTAAAAACTTGTTTTTATTAAAGTTAAATCTTTATTTTTTATAATTAATCTTTTAAATTTACGTTTACGCGTCCCAGATCCTGAAAATAATCTTTTTAAAATCTTATATTAATATCCTCCTCTTTATCATTATTTTTACTTTTTATTCTTTTCTTGAAATTTCCCTTAGCAATTAAATTCCCAACTGCTGGAGCAGGTTTCTTTTTAATTTTTTCAACAATTTTATCAGCAGCAAAATTTTCCCAAACTTCTGTGCCAACCTTTTTTGTTCCACTTTCAAGTGCTTTTTTTCCCGCTTTTTCCCAAAGCTTTTTTTCCAGCTGTGCTAATTGAAGATGCAACTCCGCTTGAAAACAATTTCGTTAAAGTGCCCAAAGATACCTGTACCATGTAGATTTCTTTTTTGGGTCTGAGCATCAACATAAATAAATATTCCTTTATTTTTGTCATAAACTTTTTTGACATTAAATAAAACTAAAATTTACAATTTCATAATTAAAGTTTTAAAACTTTAGTTTTAATTAATTTCTTTTAAAATTAGTGTAAACTTGTTTCAACCTCATTAAAATTAATTATTCTACCAAATACATCTGTAATATATATTCTAATTGAATTTATAATATATTTATTAATTTAGAATATCCAAACTCTTTGTGGTTCTTTTGTAAATGGATAAGCTCTTGTTAAATCGGGCAGTACTTAAGCATAGATAATATCACTGAAATTACCATCACAAGTGAATTATCAATAAGATCACAATGAATGTAAATTGTATAAAACAGAGTTAGTTTATATTTGGTGTTGTAGTTCCCCATTCAGTTTTTTCTCAATTTTTTTTTCTCAAATCCAAGCAATGTATGAAATTTGATACTTCCAAATCCAATCCAAATTTATCTGAAATTTGAAATCAAAATCTTAAACTACTTAAATCAAATTCCAAACTTATTGGAGCAATTTGATTTATTTAAATTCAAATCATCATTACTTATTAATGTTTCCCTAATATAATTATTAATATCTGTGTAACTGTAAGAACCATTTGTAAATAAAATATCTTTCCATTCTTTACCATTATGATAACGAATTCTTTTATTGTCATATTCATCGCCAAGAGTAGGTCATAGTGTTAATACTATCCAAACCAACAACATAAGTTTTATTTTTATCTAAAATTAAAGAACGACTAAATCTGATTGTAAAATCACTCGGTTTATTTTTATCATCTTTAACTGTTTCAGAACTTAATACTATTTTTTTGTTCCATTTATATATTCAAGAAAAATAATTTTTATATAACATTTCATGTTGTTTTGGTAAGAGTGAATTCATTTTTAATAGTTCATCAATTATTCTAATACCTTCATTTTTTAGTCCTTCATTATTATTTCCAGCATCAATTGAACCGCAAATTAACTCCAAGTCTTTAAACCCAAATTCTTCTGGATTACATGACAAACGTCAAAACCCGTCCTCTAATTTTTTTTTTTAAATTTCATAGATCTTTTATTGATAGGTAATCCTGATTTTTTGTTAATTCTTGAATTTTTCTTGAATGAATTGAAGTTTTTATTATTGTTATATCTTTTATTAATCAAATCAATTAAATCATCATCTACTTTAGTTTTAAATTACTTCTTTTCCAGTTATTCTATCCTTAGCAATTAATTTGTTTTAAACCATAAAGTTTATTTTAAGTAATAATTAAATTACCATATTGTCCATTTGGTGAAACTTTATAGGGGTTATGATGTTTTATTCCTTTTCCTGTATATTTTTTTGTTCCTAGATATAGTTGATTGCGTCTCTATAATTGTTATAATTTTTCGACTTGGCTTTAATTTGCTTTCTGTTGCTTTAAATCAAATCTGTGGGATTTTTCATTCTGGATATTGCCCCCAGATTCATTACCCAATTTTTTTTTTTCATCGATACACTTTTTATAATACCCTCTACTTCTTTTCTAGTCATTTTTTTTCGGGATTTTCAGATTCATGGAAAAAATCAAACACTTCTTGCGGTGTGTTATATTTTTCTGTATCTAAAAGTTTTAAATCAATATCTTTATTAAAATTAACTGTAAATTCTTTTGGTCTTGCTCCCAATTCTTCTTCTGATTCTTCAAACACATCATCTTCATCATCCAAACCCATATGATCTTCAGGATATTTTTTTTCTCTGTTATAATAATCTTCCAGTATTTTATCAACCTCTTTTTCGTCTAGTTTTTGTTGTAATGGTTGTAATGGTTGTTGTAGTCCCGGAGGTGGTGGTTCTTCTATTATCTCTGTCAATTTTTGTTGTCGTTCTACTTCTTGTATTTTATCAACAAAATTTTTGGAAGTAACGCTAATTGCTCCTAATTCCAGGTAATGCTTTTAACTGACTTGATAATTGTTCTTTTTGACTTCTATTTTTTCAGTAATTGGCTTATAAATTTTTAGTGTACATATCCCCATTTGTAGCTTTTCTTATTTTTTCTCATTATTTCTTCTCTAAGATCTTCATCTTTTGCCCGACTAATTTTTTTCTTATTCTTATTTCATTAAGTTTTGATGCATTTATATAATAATGTAAGATAATGTAAGATAATCTAAAATAATGTAAAATAATGTAAGATATTGTAAAATAATGTAAAATAATGTAATATTATATAAATGGAAATTCCAAATTATGATACAAAAAGTGATAAATCCAATAACTTTACACAATTTTATCCTTTTATGCCCAATTCATGTTTTAGAATGTTAATATGTGGATCTTCTGGATCTGGAAAAACAAATACATTAATGCTATACTTCGAAAACCTCTTATATATTATGATAAATTATACTTGTATGCTAAAAACTTAAACAATCTAAATATCAAGTTTAATTAACAACTTAAGCCAAATTGCAAAAAAAATTAGTAGATCCAAATGAAATACTTGAATATTCAGCGATTCCAACCAAAATTTAACCTTGTGAGAATCTTGAATCAGAAAAACAAAAAGGGAGTAATATTTGATATTTTTTATGTGAAGATAAAAAAGTTCCAAAAAGAAATAACAAAAACTTTATTCAAGGACGTCACAAAAAACGTTGTGTTATTTATTTAAGTCAGTCTTTCTATAAAACACCAAAAAATATTCGAATTAACTGTTCACATTATTTTTATTTGAAAGTCCAGTAAAACGAAAAATGATATGATTGTAATGAACAAATATAGATCGGATTCATTTGCTAATGCAACAAATCAAAAATATGATTTCTTATATATTGACAACCAAGGAAGTTTTTAAGAAAAAACTTTACTGGTAATATATTATGGGGGTTTTTAATGATGTAAAAAAAAATAAATGAATTCTGAAAGTATAAGTAAAGTTAAATTTGATATTGATTTAAGTGATTATGCTACTAAAAACAAAACAAAAGCTTTGAAAGGACATGGAATCATATCTTCACAGAAATAAGGAACTTGATAACACAATGAACAGAGCATTAGATATGGGAGGTAATAAAATAATCAACCTAGGAAATCCAGATAAATCCACCGATGTAGTTTCAAGACGATTTTATGTTTAAAAAAGTTCAAAGTGTAATTGATAACTATAAACTTGAAGATGTCAAAAGTATAAAACAAACACTAGAAGCAGAAGTAAAGAAATTGAAGAATTAACAAAAGATTTTAAAAAGAAAATTTATTATTAATATTTAATTACAAGGTAAAATTGAAAAGAAATGAAAGCTATGGTTGATTTTATTAAAGAACTTGAAGAGAAATCAGATTTGACAGATGATAACATAAAAGAAGTATTTCAGTTAATTTAAACATTTTATTCACCCAAATTCAAGAATAAAGATAGTATGATTAAACATGAAGAATAAAAGACAAGATTAATGAAGCTGAAAAAAGTTACAAAATATGATCAGTTAGAAATTAGAACAGAAATAAATAAACTAAATACTGAAACTGAAAAAAGCATAAAGATTTTATTAGAATTAATTTTAAATAAACTTGCAGAAAATAAATCTGAATTGGAAAAGGGAGCTTCACAAAGAGGTGATGTTATGACACAGCATTAGAGGGTTTAAAGAAGAAATTAATTCTAAAATAGATGACTTTAAAAAACAAATTCGAAATTGGGTTAGTATTTTTGACAACCGTCACAATTTAAATTTTGCAGACTTAAGGGAATATTACAAAAAATTACAAGCAGATATGACGCAGCTTAATGCTAAAGTTTAAGAACATAAAAAAGAACTGGACTTTGTAGTTGAAAATTTAGTTAAAAGGAGAGTTAATTACTGCTAATACTGAAGCAATTACTGCTTATACTGAAGCAATTAACACAGTTAATAATCAGATAGAAAATTTGAAGAAACAACTTGTAGACCTGATTAATAAGTTATGCACGTCACAATAGCAAGTACGAAGAGTTAAATAAATTTAAAGGTTTTTTACAAAAAGATATTAATGAATTTAATGATAAATTTAATGATAAAATTAAAAAAAAAAATTAATGATTTGGGCTCTGTAGTTGAAATATCAGCTAAACAAGGAGAATCAATCACTGCTAAACCCAAGTAATTACTGCTAAAACTAAAGCAATAACCGCTAATGTCGAAAAATTGCTACTAATGATGAAAAAATTTCTAATAAATTTGGGAAAAAATTATAGAAGTAAAAGATGCTTTCTTAAAACAAGAAACACAATTAGCTAGAACAAAGAAACTGTTGACAATCTATCTGCTTCTGAAGTTGCCACAACAAAACGACTTGATGATTTAGCTGAAATAATTCTTAAACTTAAAAAGAAAGACAAAAAAATAGAAAAAGGCTAGAGGAAAATGGGACATGAAGTGTTTCTTTTTGAATATAACAGTTTTTATACATATGTAAAAATGAAAAGTATTTTTAAACCCTTTGGTGCTTGGATACATTCAACATTGAAGGGATGGATGATCTGAACTATTTAAATGGAAAGGATTTAAAATTTGGAATTTTCGTAGATTATAAAGATTTTTATACACATAAACCAACAATATTTAAAGTAGCTGTACCAAATGTGGTTTTTTAATGGTGTTTTGCGGCCAAAAAACTGGAATGTATATTAATAGATATTTTAAAATTTTTTTTAACGGGGGCCCGGCCCAAGGGGAACCGGATAAACCGATTAAAAGCCAATATCGCAGTTTATATTTAGGCGGTGGGATGATGATGATGATC